>NW_014542572.1:261090-288551 GCF_000741045.1 Vigna radiata var. radiata | reverse complement strand
TATATATATATATATATATATATATATATATGAGAGAGAGAGAGAGAGATTGTAAGTAACCATTATTGGGGAAGAATTTCATATCTTATATGTAACACAAATGTGTTGGGTATAACTTATCCCGCTCTCTATATGTATATATAATTTTTGTCTCTAAAAAAATATAAATAAGATGATATGTATGATAAATAAAATTATAATAATAAATTAAATAATTTAAATATGATATAACATTCAAGCACTCAAAAGAAAAGAATGATTATAAATATAAAAGGATTAAATTGAAGTGAATTGTTGAATTAGACAATGTTCTTAAACAAAAATTGGTAGTTTAATCTCATAATAATTGTAGTCTTAGTAGTAAAAATATATGACATTAAGAAATAAATTTTAAACTTAATTTAATCTTATAAAATAATATTTATATTTATTTATATATTTTTAATTGATTTTATTTGTAAGTGAAGTAACAGTTTTAACTTATAAGATTATCTATGTAAATAGATTGTAACTTAGAAACACATTTAACATAGAGAATGTACGAAAAGAGAAGAAAATATAGGTTGATTCTAACTTGGTTTAGAAGTTAAACATGAATAAAATATAGGAAAAAGAAATCTTGAAAGTTACTCTACATGATGATAAAGAAAATTGGTGATAAGGCATTGATCACAGCCTCAACATACATATATGCACTACATGAATGGGACAATGACGCGCACTGTCTCTGTTGCTTTCTATTTTATATTAATGTTAATTGCTATCTAATACTTTGGATGTTTTAAATGTCATATAGCTCCTATTGAATTGTCATATCATCAAAGATTAATGGTCCAATTTGCTTCGTTTCAATTTCCCACTTTATCATCACGCGCATTTTTATTCTATGCTTTCCCTATGTCTTCACATTCCCTTCACACTCATTTGATAAACCAAATATAATAAGACAGCACAAACTTCTTCATTCTTAACGTAAACTATTCGCTTCACTCAAATTATTGTTCAAAACATGTTCTATACATCAAATTCTTCTTCATGTAAGAAGTAGACTTTAAGTCTAGTTAAATTATATAAAACTAATTGGTATGGTAAATATACTATATAAAGTATATCAATCGGAATTAATTGTCATTTATAGACAATTAACACTATTAATAAGCCACATTGTATTACGCTTTACAAATACACGAGATTCATTATTGGATTTGATTGTCTAAAAATATATTGCACTAATGGTTAATCAATGCACTTGGCTCTCACAAGGCCTATAAATATACAATTAATCTCTAAGTAGAATCATCTTTTTCTATACTAATAAAATATAAACCTCTTTATTAAACATATTTGACTTGAGCGTCGGGGTGTCTTCTGCAGGTCAACAACCATAAGAGTGGATTACGTTATCAGAGGATTGGACGATCAAAAGAAAGCAGAGCAAGAAAAGACGATCGACCCTCGAACCAATTCCACCGAAACATTTTGGCACCCACCGTGGGACGCCAAAATATTTAGGTGATATTGGTCCAAGGATGGTCTCCTTCACTCCAAGCTTCTAAAAGTTTATACTCACTTATATGTTATGAATTAATTTTATTTCTATTTGACATGGAACTTCCGGGTACTATTTTTGTTTTCAATTTTATATTTAACTACCAAAGTTTTTGTGAGAAAATAACATATAAAGTAGTAAAACAATATTATATAAAAAATGATTTTAAAAAATAAGTTAGTGATATTTCTGTTACTTATATATTATCTATCGTTATTTTTACTTAATATCACATTAAAGTCTTATTTATAATCTAACATAAAACATGAACACTCATATGTAGCGTTAATACAAAATGATACACTTCATCGTCAATGACCTCATATATCTAATGTTGCTCAATCTCTTTGATCTTATATTTTTTCTGCTATGCATGGAGGTATTATTAAACACAACATTGCAACAATCAAATTATAGTGTTTGGTTTTTGATATTGACCAGATTGTTATAAACATAAATGGAATGGATGTTGAGATAAATAAGCGGGAACAGTATATTTGATTGTGGCAAAAACTCGTATAAAACCTGATTTATAATTATGAAAAGACTGCCAAAAATTTAAATATATAAGTTAAAAACTTCACATTAAATAAAAAAAATTTAGTTTTAAGATTTTAAATTAAAAATGATATCATAATTTATATGGATTAATAACTCATATTTGATTGGTACTAAATTTTTTCAGTAAAAATAAAAAACTTTAATAATAGATGAAAAATATATTCTCCTAAAATTTTATATTTATTTTCTTGAAATGAAAAACAAAATTGAATGCAATTTAAAAAAATAAAGAAAAATGTTTCGGTCAAAAAGTGACAGCTATAATTGAGTCTTTTAAACTTTCCCCAATCTCGTGAGTAATTTACACGTCATTGTATAAAATGGATTCACAATACAAAGCAACTGTATACGATTAACTTTAATAATATAAGCGCTTAATCAGTACATTCAAGCAGTTCTAAAAAAATTAAAACACAATAGTTTTTATTAATAAAATGTGTTTCAAGTATCTGTATACAAAACAAAACATTAATGTTACACTCCATACACAACTTTACAGTCCATCATTCATTCATTATTACATGCGATAATGTAATAAAATATAAAATCACAACTACTCCGTAAAGTATTTTGTCTGTTTGTAACTAAAGCATGTTGTATAAGTATAAAATATCCATCCGTATCTTTTTGTTTTGAAGACAGACACGTTTCACGAATGTCATTTTGTAATCAAATTTAGCAGTACTTCTATTCAACCTAAACATTAGGTGTTGGTCAAAGTCTTCAATTATTTCTAAAGCCCTTTAAATATAGCAGTGATGTGAGTTATGAAAATTAATAAATATATTTTTATAATAATTATTATTGTAATTATGAAAATAAATATAAGTATTTTTTAATTTTATTATAAATAACATTTATTTACATATGATTAAAGAAATAATTAATTTTGAAAAAAAAAACAGTTAAATTATGATAGAGTTCATGAAATAATTATTTTAATTTAAAAAATATTTAAAACCTAAATTTAGAAAGAATCAAACCTGAACACAAAAAACAATTCTTTATATATATATATATATATATATATATATATATATATATATATATATATATATATATATATGATATCATCTCTTGGTAATTATTACATATATGTTTTGATAATTACTAACGAATATATTCTTATAAATTTTATCTTGTAATGTTGTTGAACTCATTTTGTCAAGTTGTGGAGAGCTCGATCTCTTTTGTTGTTAAGTTTAGTTTACATGACAATTATGTAGGATTAAAGTCCAACATTACATGTACAGTTCTAAACATGATAACTACTCTACTTACAGTCACCCAAGTATGAGTAAAACTACTTTACACCATGCATAGATGATAAAATGCAATTTCTTTTTTCTGAAATGCATGAGAGAAAACCGAAATTGTATCATGTTGAGGTCAACCTAAACTTAGAGCCACTTAAGTATGAGTAAAACTACTTTACACCATGCATAGATGGTAAAATGCAGACTTTTTTATGAAATGCATGAGAGAAAATTGAACTTATACCATGTTGAGTCAGCCTAAACTTACAGTAAGGACTATTATTGCTAAGGAATGGCAAATATTTGTCACAATTCAATATATATATATATATATATATATATATATATATATATATATATATTATAATACTTTTACATCATCAACCTTCAACATATTCAGATCTTATCTTTATAATGCATAATTATAACTAATTAAACCTTATGCTCTATTATTTGGAGATTATTTATAAGAATACAAAATTTTGTATATGATAGGTCCAATAGCACATATAGTGATCTGTCCTAGACATTGAAGCTCATACTAATAATTGCTTTTTTTATTGCTTTTTATTTTTTACATACTAACTTGATGTTGAAGTGTTATTTACATGAGTTATTGCTTTTTATTTTTTACATACTAACTTTAAGTTATTTTTGAAAAGATTAATAAAAATTTATATTTTGATGCCACTTATCTAAATTTATCTTTTACAAAAAGTAAATTTATTTGTATTAATATTTTAGCGTGCAATTTTATGTGTATTATAATATAAAATTAACTTTTTAATCTAATAATGTGGTTTGTATGAAGGAGGTTTTGTGCCGACACTAGAGTCTAAATTGAATATATTACTCTTGTCACCAGCAGTAATATGTGTTCTCGAAAATAGTTATGACTTTTCCTAACTATATATCTCGCTTTTAGATAATTTCTTAAAGCAGCTAAGAAAGGTAAATTATTATTTAAAAATATGGATATTTTGTATCTTGCAAGTTGGTGGGGATAGAGAATCTGTGAATTTCCTGTGAAATGTTGAATAGATTTTGGGATTTTTTTCAAACAAACTAAGATTATAATTTTCTTTTTCTAATTGCACTAAAAATAAAATATATTAATAAATAAAAAAAACATCTATTATTTGCAAAACCCATCTCTCTAGATATATATAACTCTAACATATAACGCGAAAACCTAACGGGTATGAATAGAAGAGAACCCTGGAGGTTGAGAGCAGCGACCCGAACGATAGAAGGACCTTCTCCGATTACAACTTTCAGAAGGAATCAACCCTTCATCTTCTGTTCATGCACCGAGTCTTTGTTTATGGTCTTTGTCTCGTAAACGTGTACCATATATTATTTTTCATATAAAATTTTAAGATAACGAATTTATATGTTATTTTTAATGTGAAACTTTAAGATAGCGAGTGTATGATGTATTTTTTCTTAAAAGTAAAAGTTTAGCTTAATTTGAAAAGACAAAAGATGAATCTCCGGAAATGGTATGGGGACTGCACCCAAGGGTTGTGAACAGACGCAAGAAAAAGTGTGAGCAGAGTACTAAGTTGAAGCAAAAAGAAGTTAAAATAAATTGATCTGGGTTGATGTTATGGATGTTTTGTTGGTTTTGGATAGGAGAGACTGAGACCGGATTGTCGATTTACAAAGGTAGCTGTTTCTGGTATTTGGTAACATTAAATGTTTTTGTTATGGTGTGTGATGATGTCATTAGTTAAAAAGAAGAAGAAGAATTGTAATAATAGAATGAATTGTTTGAAAGGAAAGTGCAGCACCAAAAGCATTTATAATATGAGTGATAAGAAATCCAAAAGTTGTGGAGAAGGCAGAATCTGAGGTAAATATGTTGCTGTCAGAGATGGTTAAAAGGAACTTCTTCACTTCACGGGTCTGAATGAAAAAGCCTTATTAAATGAGAAAATTGCATGTGAGGGGCCACACCACAATAAATGCGAGTTGATAAGACTATGCATCGTTTAACTTCACTCAAACGCTGCTTTTCTCGTACAATTAGATACATTGTACGGTATCCATATTTTTACTTCACTTTCTTTACCTACTAAATTTAACACTAAAATCTATATACATATTATTGTAAATCTTCTCATTAATTTTTACATTTAAAATACACCTTATTTATTTACTCTCCTTTTAAATAAGTATAATTCTACACATCCATTTTATTTTTATACATTAAGAAGTCGTTTATATATATATATAATTACACACGTTTTATATACAGTATCTATTCATTAAAATTTGTGTGTATTTTAAAATAAAATAATTTTATTAATCTCAAATATAAATATATATCTTATATTTTATTGTCTCAAAATACTTTTAGTAAATGAATTAATTAATAAATTATTTGAAATATATATGATTGATGCTTTTCACTTGTATATATTTTTAATATACTTTTAATGAAGATAAATTATAATATTACAAAAATTATCACAGAGAAAATAATTAAATAAGACATTTCAAAAGAAAAAATTTTGCAGATAAATATTTAAATGGTAAACAAAATTAAGATTTCAAAAGAAAACTTTTTTATCTATAACAATTTTATTAGATTTCTTTACACTTCTATGAAACGAAGGCTATTTATTCAATTTTCTCTTCACTGGAATTGTTTACTTCATCGTATAAGGTAAACTAAACGTTTCACCATAAATCGTTTTAAATCTAAACAAAATTGGAAGATTAAAAATTTTAATAATCTTTCAAATCGTTATTGTACAATTCTTCTAAATCAATAAAAAACGAACATAAGGAAAGGTTTTCATAGATAGAGAAAAATGGATTTAATAATGTGATATTTTCTCTATAATGTTTAATATATTTTTGTGGCCATGTGCATACCTATTAACAGTAGTTATAACAAAAAATTACTAAAATTAATAAAATATTAAATGAGGATTTTTAGTCTTAATAAATACCTCTACATTTATTAAATGTTCTTTAATATATGTTTGTTAAAGTTGAACAATAATAGATATGTGTAACAATCATTATCAAAATGGGAACATGAAAAAAAAATCTTTGAAAAAAGTAGTCATCATAAGGAATAATCTTCTAAATTAAATTTGGATCAAGAGTCGTTTACAGGCAGGTATTATCACCCTATAAGGTCTATTTTGAGAGGGTTCCTAATGTCCGACAGTTCTTCTAACTAAGTCTGTAAAACTAAATGTAATTTTTAAAATATTTATTTTTATCTAAAAATCAAATAAATCATTTTTATGTTCTTTTTAACTAAAATAGTATTTGTAAAATTATTTATTTTGGTATGATATTGATTCAACTTCTTTATAAAGATTTTCATGCTTCTTTAAACAATAATTACAATTTGTTTATATATATATATATATATATATATATATATATATATATATATATATATATAATATTACCAACTTTAATTTCAAATTTACTTTTATTTACTTTTAAATTTTCTTAAAAAAATAACAATCAATTTATTTTTAAATTCATTAAATTCATCTGGTCACTCTTTCCTAAATAATCTTATAAAGTAAACACACTAAAGTGATTTTAAAAATCTCATTATACTTTCACACATTCATTCTTCTTTTTTTAAAATGTCATTATGCTTTCACACATTCGTTCTTCTTTTCCACTCAAGTTCCAGTTTCACAAATTATAATATTTTATTTATATTTATTATTATGATTTTAATATAATATTTTACTACGAAAAGCAGTTATCAAATGAAGCAGAAAATGGGTGTGAAAAGAATATTTTTTCTTTAAAGAATTTAGATTTCAGGTTTTTGTAGAAGATAAATTAAAACCAAAGTATAAATATATGAGAAAGGAGAGTTTCATCCACAATCATTGCTCTGTGCAGAAGTCCTGTATAACTTAGTCAACGTATACTGTTCTTTTCATTTAATATATATGCATAATATTTTGAAATTTTCTAATAATTAGTTAATGTATTATTTTATATTATCATTATTTAAACACAAGTTCATATCACAATAATAGCAAAATTCCTTTGCTTATTATGTGTATATATATTTAAACTAAACAAAATCTTTCCGAATCTCGAATTAGACCTAATCTCAATTATGTGCAAGGCTGCGTCGCTCTCGTTAGGGTCCGAAGCCAGAAACAAGTGAGTTTGTGACTTTCGAAAAGTGAATGAAAACATGAAATGACGTTTCTCAGACAGCACTGAACGTTAGCTTTGAAAACAGTGCATGGCACATCAGAACAGACTAAATAAATAGATAGATAATAGTTAACGGTGACAACAGTGGGATCTGTGGCAATCATTCGTTAACGTTACTTTATATATAGAGAGAGAGAGAGAAAGAGAGAAATTACAGATGGATGGACATTGTTATGTTCAGGAGAACATTGAATAACATACTTAATTAAGATTTATGAAAGTCACAACAACAAGATGAATTCTTCTTCTCTGAGTTCTCTTAGGCTAACTATGTAACTGAGAAAGAGAAAAACGGAAGAAGGAGAGATAAGTAGGTAAAAAGAAGGAGTGTCAAGAGTAATAGTAACAGAGTAAAAGTAACAGTCTTTTTACATTCTACATGAGCATGGGGTCTGCACCAACCTGAGTGCTGCACATTTTAGGTGAATCCATCAAACAAGGACTGAGCCTAAACATGAGAATGCAGAACTCCATTTGACTAAGAGCACCATCTCCGTCCAAATCACCCTCCATTAGCATGCCCACCAGTTCATCGTCTCTCACATCCAAACCTAGCAAGTAACAGTTGATCTTCAAGCTCTCGAAGGTGATGAGACCCTTGTTCACGTCCATGAGCAAGCGAAAGCCGTTGCAGAGTTCTCCAATGAACCCTTCTGCCCCCATGCGCGCAATCATGGAGGGGAAGTAGTCCTCGAAGTCCATAAGGTAGTCCAGTTCCATCTTCCGAGGAATCTGTCGGCCAAAATCTCAAGAACAGCTTCCTGCTGTTAGTCACTGTGTGCAGAGGATAATGGTAGCTTGTCATAGAAGAGTCATGTGTTTGTTTATATACTGAAATAATCACAAACAGCCAACAGACATTTCTGATTCTGAATATTTCCCTTTTTATGTGTTTTTCTGGTTACTCCTTCTTCAAATTGTGGCATTTTCTCACACAAATCTGTATAGTTATTACAAATTTTCTCATTTTCAAATTATAATTATTTGGTATGCTTATCATTATTGCTTTTAAATTTTCTAATTTAATGTTACCACATTTCATAATGAAGTTAACGACAAAGACCGACACTACGGAATGAAAAACATTTTCAAATTCAGATATCCATTAACATTTTTTTTCTTAATTTTTGAAATACTGGTCTCACAATAATTCACAATTTCATAGATTATAATGGAAATTTATTCTATATATTTTTTATGTCTCTACTTAAACTAGCAATCAGTAACACATAAACCAATCTAATTAGGAAAATGGTTTTGGATTTGTTTTGGTGAGTATTATAAAAAGGAAATAAAGTAGTAAAATAAATTTAGTTTATGTATTTATATTTACATGCGTATTTTTTTAACTTTCATCGAATTGAAGTGTATGAGTTCTTTTTAATTTATAAGATAAATTCATTTTTTTTTCATGCGGTGAAGAAAAACTATAGAAAAACATATTTAAATTTATAATTAGTGTATTACACTATCATTTGATGCTAGATTACAATGCTTTGTATAATATTATTATTTATGAATTATAAGTTTGTCTAACTTTAATAATGTACTAGCACTATTAAAAAGTCAAGAAATAATAATTAATTCAGAGAAAAAAGTAATTAATTATTATATTAACTTATTAGACACTATTTTAAAAATTAAAAATTATTAGTATCTAAACTTTTTTATTATTAATAAAAAATTATAATTAGAATTAGAATCTAAATTTATCTCCAAAACTTTTACTATTACTATAATTATATTCTAAATTACAAACATCACTTTATAATCAGATTTTGTAGGATTGAATGAGGTTTAAAGTCTACTTCTTAACATAATTCTTAACATAATATCAAAGTCCTAACAATATTTTGCTGTTTGTTGAACATATTGTTCTACCCGCTATCGGATCATTCATTAATGTTGAGTTTCGTGCTCAAGGTGTATATACCTTGACATGAGAGAGTTTATTAGAAGTCCTACATCGACTAAAAATAAGGTCAATTTAGAATCTATAAGTGAATACAAACGTGTTAAAATTCACTTTTAACATAATTTAGTTTCTAAATTATAAATCTTTACTAAAAATAAACATTATTAAAAATAAACAAAATGTTAATTCTTTGTTATCTTTAAATTAATTATTATTTAATGATTTTTTGATCGTGTAGAAAGACACGATAGTGTTCTCGGTGATTGAAAACGTAAAAAGTAAAATGTATAGCTGATGCTTCTAATTTTAACAATTATTTTAAAAAAAATTCAATTATATTATTCTTATTTATTTTATTGTTCTTTTTCTTAGATTAAAATAGTAAATTATTAGTTAATAACTATTGTATATTATCTTTTCAAAAGGAAAATAATATACATATATTATAAGAATAAAATAATAGTGAATTTTGGTATTTATAAAAAAAAATATTAAATAAATGTAAAAAATTTGTGTATATGAAACACTGTTATTGTATGGTAAAATACATTGAAGAAATTATGATTAATATGACCGCACATTCTTGTGAGTAATAATTCAAACAGCTGTTCTCACTTGAGTACATAAAGAGAGTACAAAGATAATAAATTAGGTAGTTAGAAGGATGTTTGTACAATGAAGCGTGATTTACATAATGAACCCTCGCAAATTCAACGGAAAGTCTACTTTTTCTGCAATAATTTTTGCATGGACATGTTCAAATAACTACCAAAACACTGACACGTGGCTGAGTCATTAATATGATGTTAATGTTTCTGTTCTGGTGCTTATAATTATCTCAGCTTTCATTGCAACAATTGCTTTCTTTTTCAGAGTAATTGAGACGTTCTCTTTCGTGGAAGCTGCGCAAAACTTTTTTGTAAGCATCGCAAATCTACGCATTATTGTACTCACTCAAACCGTATATATACATCAGCACAGTATACGTACACGTGTTGAGAAGGTTCCACTTTTGTGTTTTATTTTAAGGGACCCAGCATGTGTTTATTCGAAATGCATATTTTTTATTTGATTAATCACAACCAGAATCTATAGGGGAAACTGTTTCTACTTTTACGTACAGTAATGTTACAAGGGCTTCTAGACAAAGAAAATGAGACAGGCACACATGATGAAGACAACACGTACTGTGGGTTTTTTCCAGCTTACATAAATGTTTCTGAATTTTAAAGGTGCTTACGATTACCAGGACAATGTATGTCACCAAATGCCAAGGATAAATGTTTTTATATATTTCTGACTATGAAAAGATTTTTCTTTCTAGGTATTTATGAAAATTTTGAAAAACGACAATCTTTTATTTTTATTTATTTATATCAATTTTGTGCTTTAAATAGCAACTGCTAGTGACAATTTGGAAAGGTTGGTGACTGGATGCTATATGCCACAAGTGCTTCCTGGAGACTGGATAGAGATTGATGAAATAATGACTTCTTTAATTATTAAAGATTATCACTGTATTTGAACAAATGCTGTAAGAAAATCTTAAAATAGTATGACACACTAAAATAACATAAAATAACTTTTTTTTATATTAAAACAATATTGGGAGAAGTGTGAAATGAGAAAATATACTTACCAGATCAAGAAAAAAGTAGTGGGTTGTTTGTAATGTGTAGTGCAAGTGGTAGACATATCATAAGAGGATTTTGTTGGAAGAAAGTTAATTGAGAGATTTGGACAGTGGAAAAGATTTAGCCTTTATTTAATTGGATGAAAAGGATTGAGAGAAGAATAATAATGTGTTCACTTAAAGGGGTAAATTTGAAGGAAAGAGAATAGATGTAGGCGATTTAATAGAAAATTGAGTATTATTTTTTTTTTTAAAGAATTTTGAGATGAGAGAGTGTCCATTTAGAATAAAAGTTTCTGTAAAAAATGATTAATGTAAGATAAAAAATTGTTTTAATTGATAGAAAATAAATATTACCAAAATACGGTTAATAGTAAAAGTAAATAATATTTATTAATAATATATTTAATTGCAAAAATTATTATAAAGAAAAAAAATCGAGATTATGAAAGCTACTTCTTATACTAGAATCGATTAACCATGTTTTTAGAATTGAATTCTTGATGGTTGCAATTGTTAGAAGTGAGTTTTGGATCTAACTCAATCTCACAAAACCAGCTTGTAAAGTGAGGTTTGCACTTCACTTATATATTATTAATTGGCCTTATCTCTAGTTGATGTGGGACTTCCAACAACAATAGGCAAATCACGTAACCAAGTATAAATTCTTCATTTCTCACATAAGATTGAATTGATTCCATATCTCTTTAAAATCGAATACACTTTCATCATCTTCATCTTTATTTCCATCTTCTTCGTTCATCCTCATATAAAATATTTTAAAAATAAAACTAGTATTTCACTCGTAATCACTTCAAATCCTATGTCATAATCGCGAATGGAGAAAAAGTTTCATCCCATAAATTATTCTGATGCAAATTCATTAAAGCAAAACATGAATTTAACCTTTAATTCATCTTTTCTAATTTGCTTAAAAAGTACCATCCATCCATATGAACATAGCGTAAGGAAAAAAAGGTAGAAAATTGGTGAAAATAAGATTATTTTACTATAGTAAAATCAAATGAAAGAAGAGAATAAATGATTGTGTGTTTGACGAGAAAAAAAGATATTAATAATAATAATAATAATAATAATAATAATAATAATAATAATAATAATAATAATGAGAATGAATGACAGGTTTTATCCTTAACTTTTTACTTTTTTGTTTGAAAATTTTAATACCAAACTCGGGTTAAACATGATGTTTAAGAGTGAGTGAAGTTGTCTGGCCCAATAGCACTTTTAACAGCTTCTAAAGAAATTGCATGAATAGACTATTCAGAAACTCCACGGCAAATAAGGTACGAATCTGAAAAACAATCTTGAGAACCATGATTTTCCTTTATAGAGCTGTCTGTGTAAATTCATATTTCAGCTTCATTATCATAATTGAATCGACAAGTAAAATTTATTTTATGATTTTTATCAATATATTTTAGATTTTTTTATATATATCACAAATCAAGAATTAATCAAGAGAGTCCACGAGTCATAACTAAAATAAGAAATACATTAATTTGTACAACTACATAAACTTATTATTTAGTTAATAAAATATCTTTATCTCAACACTTTCTCTCAAATTAATAAATAATGGATGTCGTCCCAACTTGTTTAATAATAAACCAAGCATTTAGCTTAAAAATAAATGCCAATTAATTTTCTATATTGAATATCTGTCAATTTCAATTAATTTTCAAAATCTTCCTTCTATTGGAGGCCTTACATTCCTACATATATAGGACAATTGTTCCCTCTATGTGATGCTCATTTTCATTAATTTTGATCATACATCATGAATTCATTTACGTGATGTTTTACCACTCAAATTGATTTTTCTATCACTTCAGCTAAGATATCCAAGAATTAAAAAAAAAAAAACAAAAAAATTCTTAAGCTTTGGTACCAAATTAAAAAATATAATTTATTCACAATTTTTTTGTATACTGATACTCTCACAAATTTGGAATCAATAAGGAACCTGCAAATCAAGATCAAAATGAGGAATTTTTATTTATACAATATTCTGTACAACTATATAAAAACCTATTTATTAAAAAATTGTTTAAAGATAATTTTGTTTGGATTTAATAAAAAATATCAAATTTTACATAGTACAGAATACGAAGCCGAAAGCGAAATGAAATTAAAAAATAATCATAAATAACAAAACTTCATATTCCAAAAACAATACTCTTCGGATAAACCTCTTTCTAGATTTAAGTCAAATTATCCTTTATCTTTTCTGTTATAAACATTTGTTTCTTTTAACACAAATAAACAATTAAATTAAATAAATTAACACAATCTAGAATATTAGAACTAATTAGTTATGACGAATACTTGAAAGGGATATTTACATAGATATAAAACTAGAATAATAAATTAAATAACTGCACGTGCTATAAACAATATTATAAAACTTGCAGAATATACTACCAACCTTAAACAAGCTTATTATAATTTAACATCATTAAAAAAATGTCCACTACATAAAATGATGTATATAACTTTTATTATTGATTCGTGACTTAAGTTATTGTTTATGAATATGAAAGGTAAATTAATATAAATAGAAGATGACATTTGAAATTTTTTATAAAACACAGTAGAAAAGAGACTAAAACCATGATCATTTTTAAAAAATTATGATAACGACAGGTAATAAGAAGGTGTGATTAGTTGAAAAGTAATCATTAATGTGGAAAAGGCTAAAATAATAGTAGCCATTTTTCATTGGAAGCTTAATTAGAAGTAAAGCAGTTTGTGTTTGTGTATGTCTATTAAAGTAAAAAAATTACAAGAAAACATGCTAAACGTGAGGTTGAATTATTTATTATTATAGGCTGAATTTAATGCAATAGATGTGATAAAGACATTTTCCTAACCCCACTATTACGTTCTTCGATACCAGTTTAGACAACAGAGGAATGTTGAACATTTGAAGGCTTTAATATTCTAAACTTCCCTTTCAAATTTTGAAAAATATATCAAACTTTTTTCTAAATCAAGTCCTCTGAAAATATAGTTAAAGTTAATCATTATTTTGCAAATACTATATTCAAAGTTAATAATTGAGTTACACACATTATTAAAAGAATATATGTATAATATTAATGATTTTTTTTAATATATTAAAATAGTAATATATATCAATTTTCCGAAAAGCCTACTATTTACTAGAGTTAATTATCAAGATTAGGGTAAGAACAAAACCAACTTAATATACAAAAAGAAGGGTAAATTAAATAAAAATGAAATATTTATCTCTTTTCATGAGCCGTTATTTTTTGGGATTGCAAATGTTGTGCATAAACCATCTCTAGAATCAGATGATTCTCTGCGTCGTCCTTGTAAAACCTAAATTTTCGTTAACTTTCCTTGAGGTAATTCATGCAGCAACAAAACGAAGACAAAGCAGTGCGACGTCGTCGTTCCTCTGTTTCGACAATCCTAAAGTATATTATTGTCCCTGTGGTTGTTCTAGTTCGTCGCCGAAAAAGGAATCACCGTACCTGCAAATGTCTTCTCTCCTGTTATAGAAGGAGATGAATTTCACTTAAGACCAAAATATAACAGTATTATTAAGAAATCTATTTAAATTTAAATTATTTTCATAAAATTAGTTTATAAGATCATAATTATTCTTATTATTTCTTCTCATGTCTTAAAGTTAATTATTGAATATGAAGTATTGTCTATTTTAAAATTTTGAATTTTCTTTTAAGATTTTAATTTTTTTTTACGTAAGTTATTTTAATATTTTGATCTCAAGTTTGTGGGTTCGTTTAAATCAATTAAGTATTATTTGTTTTAGAGTTTAAAAATTTATTATAGTTTAATTCTTGAAAAATGTTTTAAAAGATTAAAGAAAAATAAAAATTTTAAACACTCCAAAATAATTGTTAAAAGGTATATTATATTAAATTGTGTGTGTGTGTATATATATATATATATATATATATATATATTATTCCGAAATTGAGAGTGGCTGCAGAGTGTAGAACTTAGCTATACTGGGAGAAAGAATATTACTTTGAGTTTTGGACGCATGCATTGGACAGGTGGAAGCTTCAATGCAACTTCCTCCGTTTTGCTTGTATTGGCAGAAGAACTGTGGAAAAGTAGTTACAGTTTTCGATAATCCATGTCTCCCGAATTGTTAAATATATACAGTAGGCTAAATTTTGGCCATACTATGCTAATTTTTTTGTCTTGGAAGAAATGAATGTTTAAGCAAAGAAGGTGTTGTAGATACGAAAACAAAATCTATTCAATATTTAGATCATAAATACCAAACTTTGCACAGAAACTTTTGGTGAAATGGATTGCTCTGTCATATCATATCATATCATTGTGAGTGTGATTTTCCATGGCAGGCAAATTTTATAACCATACGGCACCGCACGTACATACACCATTATCCACTCAATAAGAGGTTTGAATTAAAGATTCTGAAGATGAAGACGAATATATTTGGGGTACTCATGTTTCTCATGCTTTTCGGGGAATCAAACCAAAACTTTCTGCCAAAAGGGTATACCCCTCTTTCCGTTTCTGCCTCAGAAAAGAATAAAAACCAACAAATACAATAATCAACGTAACGAAAAATTAAATTTAATAATATAGCAATTTACCTATTTTTTTTTTTCTCATTCTTACACTAACTAGTATCTTAAAATGCTTTTTATGCTATGTTTATCATTATAGTTTCTCTAATGCTAAAAATGTAAATATATTTGCTGATTTTGTTTTCATTTCCTTTTCACGAAATCATCGCATTGTGCACTTTCATTGCATTCACACCCTGTAGCTATTGCATCTATAGCTACGAACCAGGAAATACTTTTTATGATGACTAGCTTGAAATCTTTATATAAAAAGCAGCCACTTGTACAAAACAGATTTATTTAAGTTTTTTTTTTTTTTATTTTGCTTCTTTTCAACTTTCATACCTAAATTTTAAATCCTTTATTAATCAATAAACTATACGTTAATAATCATATTAATTATCATTTATAATAGTAGATTATTATTTCACTATACTCAATTATTGACAATACAAAAATATGTAATAAAATATATTTTGAAAAAACAATATGACAATAATTAATTATTACTTTTATTGACGAAATTAAAATATGCCATTGAACATCATTTGAAAAACAATGTGACAATAATAAATTATTCCTTTCAATAATCAAATTATTGATGACAACTGTTATATGACTCTTGGTCTCCTAAATCTAATTTCAAAATTGTTTTTATGAATAAAGTAAAAGTTCATTTTGAAGAGTACAAAAGTTAGAGAAGTTAGTAGAACTTAAAAACTTTATGTGAAAGGTTTTGAAAAACCTAGTGTGAGTAGAGTGATAACTTTGTCAAGTGTGATATTGAGTGATTGAGTGTTGTTGTATTGTTAGGAGAAATTATTCATCCCCTAGGCATTCAAGGATGTGTCTTTTATCTATTGTAACTTCAAGATAGGTGTTTTCTATCCTAAAATGTCTTATTGTGCTTCCAATCTCAATTTATTTTAGTGATTAAGAACTCAGCGATAAATATTTTTATCTAAACCAATATTAAAATACCTTGTGCATTTTACTCTTTCCCTATTATCTCCTGATTATATTAAAGAATTTGATCTTTTGTTGAATTAGATTTTAAAAAGGTGACATTTTTTAAAAGGCCCAAATTTTATTAGAAAACTAATTCACCCCTCTTCTTGGTTTTTTTAAAAAATGATATATTATTCTATTGAATGATTCTAACAAACTCTAAGCATAGAGAGAGATGTTACTACTAAACTCTCTTGTATTTTGCAAATGCTTTGAATATATATTTGCCTCTTCCATTAAATGCTAGTATTCTTTTTTCTATACTTAATGCTCAATTTGACGTAACCAGTCATAGCTTGATGCTTGGCTCATTGGGTATTGGAATCTTTTGAAACCTATACCTGGAATAAAATGCCTAATAGAGTTTGTATCTAGGAATGAAGCTCAACCTATTAGTTGTCTTAAACCCTTGTTCATAAAGTGGGTTTGTTTATTAGGAGTTCATGGGATTGACTCTTAATGAATATTGAACCTAGACTCATTTTACTAAGGGATTAGGGTTTGAGTAGACTTGCAGGTTGACATTCATATATTAATGGAGAGGATATGACTTTTATAAGCAAAAGAGTGAAATCCATGAAATTTAATTCCAACAATTTCAATCCATACCATTTCTAACCTTTTTTAATTTCTAAGTGTCTTTAATTTCCAAAGTTCATCTTTATCATTTATGCATCAATTTACTTTATTGCACATAATATCAAATTATGAAACTATATTTTAGTTTAGATTAGTTATTAATTGTATGATTATTTAGTATTACGTGAGTCTTTTGGGAAACAATATTCAGCCCTACCAGTTAATACTTGAACGATTTGTTATGCTTACCAAAGAATTAACAAGTTTTTGGTGTCGTTGCTGGTTACCCATGTTTAATACTAGACTATTGTGCAATGTTTAACCTATTTAGACTTTATTCTTGTATTCATAATTTATTATTTTTCTTGCAATTAGATATTTAAATTATTTGGGCTAACTTGTAGCTCTAATTTTATTGTTCTTTAGTGTATGTAGGGTAACATCCATACAAGGAGGACCATGTCTTTAGAACCACTCCTTGTAGGCCCTGAGATTAAGAAAACAACTCGAAGGAATAACAATGACACAATGAGATAATGAGTTTAGCACAACAAGTTGCCCTCGAGTCTGTTTCTTTTGTTACTACTCTCATCACTACTCAGTAGTTTGATATTTCTTTTGAAGACGAGATTGTTGGAGTGGAACAACCTCCAAGGCAAACCATAAGGGACTTAATCACCTACACAAGCTCGAGAAATTTCTCAGGTATTGTGAGACCCGCTATAAGTGAAGCGTGCAAAAATGAAACCTGCTCTTTTATAGCTCATAAGCTCTCATCAATTCTTTGACAATGACAATAAATACCCATACACTCATCTTGTCACTTTCTATGAGTTATGTGGTTTAGTGGGAATCACAAGGGAGGATGAAGAAGTGTTATATATGAAATTATTTCCATTTTCTCTCTAGTTGGAAAAGCTAACGCTTAGCTTTAATCATAACCTAATAACAGCTTGACTAGCTGGGAGAATGTGGAGTTCAAAATCCTATATAATTTCTTCCCACCATCCAAGAGTACCAAGGTCAAATCTGTAATCGCTACTTTTGTTCAAGGTGTAGAGGAACCATTATGTGAAGCTTTCGAGAGATTTAAAGCTTTGCTAAGAAAATATCCATATCATGGTTTTAATAGAAATGCAAGTGCAAACCTACAACAGGTTGACCCCATAAACTAAGATGATACTAGATACGTCTTTTGGTGGTTTTTTAAGACTCTAAAGAAGCCATCACTGTCATTGAAAATGTTGATAGGTGGAGCAGAGTGTTAGTTAAACCCAATCCCTATGATGTTTGTTTCTTATGTTGACAACACATTGTTAATAAAAACACATGTATGTGTATCGTGTTATGTGTTATATGTGTTTATGCTTATTGTGGAATATGCACATATTGTGATTGTCACATTTGACATATTGTGTTGATTGATGCATACTACTGTTTTTGTAAAGTGATCATATCTGTGTATACACAATACATGTTTTGGAAATATAAAAACCACATGCACAAAAGTATATCTGCATGACTGAATTGATTATAGTGTTGTGATAATCAATTAAGATCATCAGACAACTTGAGTTTTAAATTGCGGTAAAACAACTAGTTTTGAATCGATTATGTTAGTTGGTAAATCGATTAAAACTTGTGTGTTTGCACATATCTTTTTAAAATGTGCTGTGATGAGTTTTTGGAAAGAAAAGTTTTCAAAAAATCTGCTAAGTGTTAAAGCTTAATCGATTACATGGAGCATGTATTCAATTAAGTCTGTTAAGATTTGAAAACTGACTTGTGCTTGTCATAACTGCTATAACAGTCATATTTTTAAATATGTTGACTAAGCATTTAATGAGAATCAATTACATTAATTGAACATTCAATTATGTGCTTTGATTGCTGTTAGTCTATTACATGTGTTTAGTGACCAATTACGTTAATATAGTAATTGATTCATTTTCATCAAAATTGACAAAACTATGTATTGACACATTGATTGATTTTCTATAAGACAATTTGAGCATTACATTTTCATATCTGATTGATTTTCATCTGAGAAGTTTTAGAGATTGATCAAAGGCTCCAAGAATCAGGAATGTGAAGTGGTTTACAAATCTTGAAGAATTCTTGAGAGGAAAACGTGACTGGATTGATGAGACTGATCGTTCTACACAACTGAGGTGCTTTCTGTTTGATTAGGAGAAGAAGACTTGCAATCTTTAATTTTTTTCCCTGTACGTGTGGCGTCAGGAAGAAGAGTGATGTACTCTTGACTTTGAGAGGGGATATCTCAAAGGGGTTACTATGACAGGAGCGAGTTAGTTCTGTGTTGGCAGATTTTGTTGTACTATATTTTGATTGAGAGTTTGTGAGGTGTTTACATTTAAGAGTTGCTCTGCAAAACCTTAGCTATAATACTCTTATCATTATTGTGGATTGCTCTTCAATCTAAGGTTGATTGGGAGGGTGACTGGATGTAGGCATTGAGGCCGAACCAGTATAAAAATTGAGTTTGATTTTCTTATCTCTATCTCTTTACTTAATCGATTACATTCTGTCATTACTTTTACACTATAATGTTACATTGCACACATATTTCTTACGACACAAGAAAGGTTTCAAGAACCATACCATTTGCGCAAAAGATTTGAAAAGTGCTAATTTTTATAAAACACCAATTCAACCCCCCTCTTGGTGTTGAGAAACAAAGCTCATCAATTCTAATAGAAAACATGGTTCATCAATTCTAACAGAAAACATGGCCTTTTCATGGTGAAGAAGTTTTATTTAGGGAGCTAAGGATGCCAAAATTTCTTCAACAAGCCTTTTCCTAATTCTTCCAATAAAGGATGGAGATAAGAACAAGGACTCTCTAGTATTAGAAATCCCTCTCAAAAATATCCACATGTGCATGAGCGTACTACAAAGCTAGAAAAGACTCTTTAACTGTTCCTGCAACAATACCTTCAGAATCAAAAGACTATTGATGCATCTATAAAAAATTTGGAGGTGCAAGTAGGACAATTGGCTAAGCAATTAACAAACTAGCAAGGTCGAAAATTCTTTATAACACCCAAGTCAATCCTAAGGAGGAATTCAAAGCTATTATAACAAGGAGTGTAAAAAAGGTTTGGCTAGGTGACAAAGAGAGATTGAAAAAACAAAGAGAAGAAAAATAATGAAGAAAAAATTCAAGCAAAAAAAGAAATTGATGAAGAGATTATTCTGGAAGAAGAAAATAAAATTAGGGAGAAAGAAAAAGAAAACAAGGAAAAAGATAAATGTCAAAAAGAGAAAGTTGTTGTGAAACACATTCCATATTCTCAAAACTCTTCAAAAATAGAGAAGAAGAGACAATTGGCTCAGTTCAATGACATCTTCAAGCAATATGAAATCACAATGCGCTTCTCTAAAGCACTACAATAAAATCCCTCTTATGCTAAATTCATGAAAGATTTCCTTGGCAGAAACAAGAAGTACTTAGAAGAGCAAATCGTTGAGGTTCAAGGGAATTGTAGTGTCATTATTTAGAAGACTTTTCCTCCATAGTTTAAGGATTCGGGTAGCTTCACCATCTCCTATGCCATTGGAAATCGTGATATAGGGAAAACTCTCATTGACTTAGGGGGTAACATTAATTTGATGCCCCTATTTATGCTTAAGAAGATTGGTGGTCTGGAAGCCAAGCCAAAAAGCATGACCTTATAGTTGGTAGATAAGTCCATCAAGTACCCTTATGATGTGATGGAAGAGGTAGGGGTAAAAATAGACAAGCTCAAGTTCCCATTGGACTTTATGGTGATGGAAATGGAGGAAGATGAATGGGTACGCCTCTTCCTTAGAAGACCATTCATGAAGATAACCAAGGTTGTCATTAATGTAGATGAATGGAATGCTGAAATTAAAGACCAAGATAAGGTGGTGACTTTTAGTGTTTTTGAAGTTGTGCAATAGTTCAATGATAAACAGACTGGTCTTGAGGCCATTGGTAACGGTATAAAAACCGTTATTTTTATACTTGAATTTGATATCAAAACACACCCTTTATGGCTTAGAATGAGCTTAGAATCATGCAAAACACTTTAGTTTGGTTTCTAGAGAGTCAAAAGTGGTTTCTAGAGATGTTATGCTTGTTTTACATTTTTTTGGCAGGATTTGATGAGAATTGAAAGATGGAAGTGAAGAAGGGAGGACTTAGACTCAAGAAAGGATGAGAAAAGAAGCAAAGGAAGAGTGAAGTCCATCGGTCAGCGCCAATTCCAGCGTTGAGCGCCAGGTTCCACCGTTGAATGTCCTACGATTATAGGGTCTACCGCTGAGCGGTCAAATGGGCGCTGAGCACCTAAATGATGGGCCTGGGCTGAAATTTTGTTACTTTTTTTTCTTTATAAATAGCCCTAGTGCGACCCTCAGAGTAATCGTTTGGCAGAGGAAGACTTCAGAGCACCTTCTACACTCCTTGGAGGCGCTTTCTTGGATGCTTAGGCTCCAATTTATCAATTCTAGGGTTTATTCTTTCATCTTGTCCATTGATTCCATCTAGTTTCACCATGTCTATGGTGAACTAAACCCTTTGTTGTTGGGGAACAATGTAAATCCTTTTGAAACTCTCTTGTATCAAATTTCTTATTATATTCACATGCTTTTATTATCAAGTGTTTGGGTTTTCTTTTTTGCTGATAATGCTTACATCATTTAACTCATTCGGTGTTATGATATTTGATTTTGTCAATACGGGAATGTACGGAGAAATCTAGAATTGATTAGAATTCTCTTGATAATGAAATACTGCCTAGGAATAGGTGTAGGACGATCAATTGCTTTAAGCTTCCGTACTGTAATGCGTTGGTAATTACTAGGGATACTAGGAATGCTAAACTAGTAATTGGTAATAGGCTCTTTTCGCCGAGGAATCGGGTTTTGATTAATTCAGAAAGTTGCATGACATTGATAATAAAACGAATTTAATAAGAATAGTAGATATAAGAGGATGGATAAGGATGAAATTGTAAACCCCAATAACCCCATTCATACATATCTTTTATTTGCCAATTGATTCAATTTGAATTTTCATGTTTATTTTAGATCTTGCATTCAAAACCCTAAATTCAATCTTTACTTAAGTCTTATGCAATCAATTTATATGAAAGATAAGGCCTAAGAGTCCCTTGGGAAACGATCTTGGACTTACTGTCTATTATTACTTGATACGATCTGGTACACTTGCCAGGGGCTTAACAGCCATAAATGAAGTCTTATCATTGACCAGTGGACCATGGCATGCTTCCAAGTTGCTTGAAAAAAAACTCTAATTGTTTCTTTGCAAAAGTAAATGAAGAGGGAGAAGAGAGAAAGGATATTTCAGTTCGCTACCACTCTTTGATGGGAATGAATGAACTTAGACTTGGCCAACCAATTGTGATTAGAAAAGTCAATTTAAAAATTCTCTCTAGAAGAATCAAGACAAAATGGTCATGGTTATGGGTTATTAAAGATGTCGAAGCAAATGGAAGGATTGAAATTGAAGCTCCTTACTTGAAGGCAACCTAACACTTTAAAGATTTCTTTTTACTTGATTTAGGTTTTTTTTAATATAGTTGTGTTTGTGTGTGCATTTGTGAAATGTGGAAGTATAAGTTGTGTATGCTTGTTTCTATTTCATGTGTTGCATTAAGCTTTTGGTGTTGTCAATGTGGTTTTAATGTATGTTAGGTTAGTCTTAGCATAGTTTTTGTTTGAGCGCATGTGTATAAGTGTTGTGTCAAAGTTCAAAGATTAAAAGGCAAAACAACAAAAAATCATAGCCACTACATCTCTACCGTTCAACCTTGCCTTGTACCACTCTGACACTAAGCACCATACTAGTAAGTGTTGAATTTTTTTTTCTGATGCATCGTTGAAAGGTGGAGTGCATGTGTTGAGCGCCAACATCAGTTGTGGTTGTGTCTTAGGCTTGGATGCACACTAGGAATGGCCTAAACCCCTTTCTAAAACCTTAATCTCTAAAATGCCATTTTAGAAACTGTAACTCTAACCTAATTTGTCCTAACAAACCCTAAATTTCAAATTTTCCCAACTTTCCCTTCCAAAACCCTAACTTTGTTTCTACCCCATCATCCAAAACACAAATCATAACACTTAATCCCACCCAAACGTCGCTCAACTCAATCATCCCTTACTTTCACTCTTGCACGCCTATCTAGGGCCTTTCTTTCCCCAACCCTAACCTGCCTCCATGCCCAACTTCCATTCATACTTACACACTCTTCCTTTACACTAACAACCATCCTTTACCCACATCGCGCTTCAGTTTAGGTTGTGGAGTTACTCACACAAGTTGGGTTTAGTAATGCTACCTCTAATCCTCTTGGACCTTGCCTATCTGATTTTCTTTTGTTTGTGCGGTCCAAGTACAATTTAAGTATCTTCTGTTTTTCCCTAGCATGAATTCATTAGTGTTTCAATTTGCAGAGTTTATTAGTTATGTTACTACATTGGATGTGTTATTGTTCGTTCCATGTTTAACATTAGTGTTTGTCTCGCTTTGTTCTATGTATAGTCTTTTGTTGGGTTAATTTTTGAACCTTGTTTTTAGCCATGGTGTTTTTGGTTTGATACTCCTGAACAATATGCAGGGTGCGCTCAATACCAACACTACAAAGGCAGTTGTTTTGGAAGCACCTCAATTGTGCCTTTTGAGCTCTAAATTCCAACAATTAAGCTTATGCTAGCATTGGCAATGGATGCTGATTTTGAGGGGTGTTAACACCCTTACAAGTGTACCAGATCGTATCAAGTAATAATAAATGGTAAGACCGAGTATCGTTTTCCCAAGAGACTCACGGCACTAAACTGTTGTGCTTTTGCTTAACCAATCAAGACTATAAAAACAATATTTTGTGGTTTTTGAATGTAAAGAACGGAAAAATAAACATGAATGCAATTTGATCAATTGAGGTTAAACACAAAAGTGGATGAATGATGTTGATAATATGAGATGAGTATGATATTAGGGTTTAGAGTTCACCTAATCACTCTCATGCATAAACGAATTCATCTTCTTCATTAATGTTAATGCAACTTTCTAAACTACTCTAAACCCGATCCCTCGGTGAAAAGAGCCTATTACCATAATTACTAGTTTACTATCCCTAGTCTCCCTAGTAATTACTAATGCATTAATCATAGAAGCTTAAAGCAATTGACCGTCCTATTCCAATCCCTAGGCTGTTAGGAAACAGGTTGGCTTCGTTTTACACCAAGAGGGTGGGTGAATTGGTGTTAGTTCAAAAACAAACTCTTTTCGCAATCTTGATATGAAAATTCAAAGCTTTTGATCTTTCCTTGAAATGCAAGTAATGAAAAATTCAATGTAGCAGAAAAATGTAGTTGACTGCTAAACAGATAAAGTCAACTGAATTAAAGAGTGCAGGGATAGAGAAAATCAAACACTGATTTTTATACTGGTTCAGCCAACAATGCCTACATTCAGTGTCCTTCCAATCTTGGAAGTAAATGCACTATAATGGTTGCGGTTTTTACAACAAGGAATTTATAGAAGCACTACACAAAAATATAAATCTCCTATCTAACCCAAAACCAAATATAGCTGCACACACAAAACCAGAATTGCAGCAAGAATCCCCCCTTCTGCAATTTGAACCCACGTCGAACAATCCTCAACATGTCACCAGCACTCTTCACAGGATGCCAAGTCTATCATAGCACGCTTCACAGGTTGCCAAGCCTATCACAACAAACTTCACAGGTTGCCAAGCCTTCAGTCAAATACAACAGTCTTCACAGGATGCCAAGCCTTCAGGATCAAACCAGAAGCACCTTCTTTGTGCAGATGTTGATCATTCAGTGTGTGAAAAAGACTCCTCAATCTGAATCTCTCTCAAGAAAGATGACCACGGTTTTCTTGGAGAATTCTTGGAGCTTCCAAAACTGAGAACTTTCTCTGAAACAAGACAATGAAAATGTTAGATCACAAAAGTCACAGAACAATTCGTGTTCTGTCCTATTTATAGTTTTCCTGTCATTCTCAATTGAATAGCCTACTAATACAATCGACTGTATTAAATTAGTTATAACAGACAGTCAACACAAAGGCTCCTCAGTTAACCAAATCAATGCACATTTAAGATAGTTGACCCAGTCAGTCAATGTTAACTAACTTTTGAAAAATATAGCCGTTAGAGCAAGTAGGCAAAATAAAATTCCAAAAAAACAGCAATACAGTCGAATAGGTGTTCCACAATGTCGACTGACACTTGAAAATATACTTTGAAATTATTTTCAACTTAAGTCTCATCAAGCTCAGGTTCACAAAATCTGTACAAAGATTTTAGCATAGTCGAATCCATTACCAGTGTATTCGACTGAGCTAGTCCTTTGTCACAACAAATATAAGTTTATAAAGGTGCTTGTGATCTTTTCTTCAGAAATGTGCAGAAGTAATCAAAATCATTCTATCACACATTTCAATACAAGCATGTTCCATACATATAACACATAATCAAACATAGGAACATACATTGCAAATCAATCAAGACATGTTCAACAAAAGCATTGTTCAAAACAGTTTGTTGTATCAGCTGAACATGTAAACCTGGAATATATATACTGTTATTAAGCAATGTGTGGTCATCATCAAAAACCAGTTTGATATAGAGTTTGTGTTGTCAACAATCTCAACAATCTCCCCTTTTTTTGATGATGCACAACCATGATTAATAACTCAACCATGTTTGTACAGTTCCACATATGTCAGAGTAAAAAAAATAGCAAAATCAATAAAGTCAGTTCAGTTACTCAGCATATAAAGCAAAAATATCATCAAGCAAGATATAGTATGATACAACAATTCTCCCCATATAGACTTGCTCTAACACACTCATGAACACTCTCCCCCTTTGTGCATTAACAAAAAAGGAATGCTTTGATATTTATGCAGTTTTGAAAACAGAGAAGCATCAAACAAATATGAAATTTTAGTATGAAAATGATGTTCTCAAAATCTCAAGTTCATCACAAAAACAAATGTAAGCTCCCCTGAAATATAGGTGTGTATGATGAAACAATGTGTAAAGAAGTGATACTCCCCCTGTCATTATGCATGATTCTCAAAAACAATTTGAGTGCACAATGTTAGAACTGCTGCAGCGGAATTGTTAGCGTGGAATAGCAAACCAAGACGGTTTTTAATATAAACGCGTGCCTTTTAATTTCTACTCAATTTTACTTACTAAGAAGATAATTAAAATAAAATGACCAGAGTAAGGTTGAGAGAAATTTGCACAGATGATTTTTATACTGGTTCAGATCTGACCAATCCTACGTCCAATCCCTTATCTCAAACCAAGATAAAAAGTTCACTAAGGACAAAACAATTACAAACTACATTTACAAATAAACAATTTGTAAAAGTTCAGAAACCACCTCTCTTGATACCACAAGAGATGAACCTACACCTCCTTTGAGTCTTCACAAAGGATGAAACACCTCCTCCAAATACTTCACGAAGGATGATCCTCTTCCAAACACCTCGTTAGACTCACCAAGGATGAATCGGCTATTTCCTCTCTTACCGTAGCAACACTTCACCAACTCCATAGACAAGAGTTTCACAAGCCGAACAAGAACACACACTTCTCAAGAGTTTCTTAGTTCTTAAGCACAAGGGAAGAGTTGTTGATGATGGATAAAGGGAGCCTATATATAGACTCAAGCAAATACTCTTCCATTCTTTGAAACTGGCCATTTAACGCATTTAATCGATTAATATTAGTGTTATTCTGCAAAACAAAGCAATGGAGCTTTTGGTACCCATAATCTTATTTGGGTCCTTGAGGTTAAAGACATATTACTTTATGACAGGAATCCAAGCATATTTTCCATTTGGAACACCAAAATGTTTAATGTTACATTTGTTTGAAGTATGTCCCTTTTTCATGCAATAGAAACAACACACATTACTCACTTTATTTTTCACAAAAGTTCCTTTAACAACTCAAATCTTTCGAGTTCTTCTTACTTTGGATTTATGATTTTGATGCATGTTTCTATTCTTAACATTGCTTTTGTTACAGTTCGTTTTAGCATGTGAATTAGTTTTAGTTGCTTTAGCAAGTAA
>NW_014542572.1:258119-260610 GCF_000741045.1 Vigna radiata var. radiata | reverse complement strand
CCATCTCTGCCTAAACCCATTATTTTTCTAAAAGTTAATTTTCCTCTAAAAATCTTCTGACAATTTCTCCCTTCATTTCACCACCTGAACCCTAGTTTCTCCCTTCATTCCATCCNCTCTCTTCCTCTTCTTTCATTTCTCCTTTAGATTGACCAGTGTTTTCCTTTTTCTTTCAGATTCGTAGTCGACGGACAGAGCTGCAACGGTGATTCTGCAGACCGGCAGACAACGGAGCTCATAACGTCACGGTCGAGAGGTACATCGTTCTACAATCCTATAGTAGAACAAACACACTTGCAACAATTTTGATTTTATAACTCATTCATTCCTATATCAGGTTGCTCGTGATGGAGGAAAAATTGTTCTGAAGGGTCTGTACTCTGGATTGTCTGGAAATCTTGTTGGGGTCTTGTCGTGAGTGAACATTTTTTTTTCCATATTTACACCATTTCTTAAGGCAATTACTTTTTTTGTCGTTTATCTTGAGTTTTTGTTTTTCACTTTATTCTTTTCCACAACAAACTTATTTGGATTCGAGCTTGTTAGATGCTTTTGCTTATGTGCCATAAACCTAAGCATGTAAAATTTCTATTTCTAGTTTTACCTATTAGGAATTGACTATAGGATTTTGTTTTTATTCTATAATCATTTTTTGAAATATTTTGTAACTACTTGTTCTGAATAAAGAATTTTTTTCTTTATTTTCTTGAAGGTGGTTTGTATATTTGTACTGGGGAGAAAGATGGAATGCATTCTGATTTTAAGCTCAGTAAATATGCAATAGCATAGATACTACCTGCTATTTCTGTACTCAGAACTATTTCAGCTTCTAGAGCTCATTACTATTACGATTTAGGACACAAGTTAACATTGATGTTGTTCTAACTTATAATAACAGTATGAGCAAAGCATTAGAAAGCATAATTACCTTTTACTATCAGTGGCAATAGTTAGAGAGGATCTATTTTTTGAGCATTTCTTGCTTTCACTTTCTATATCTCAACGAGGAAGATAATAATACTTTTAATCTATCCACTGCAACNAGATAGTTTTTCCAGGATACATTGACCTTAACATTCTTTTATTTTGGTAAAAACATTGGTTCTTAATTGATTATCAGCATTTATGCCTGATAGACCATTCTTCCTCCTTGCAGAGCGTCTGCAATTTTTATTGGAGTGTATGAACCCACAAAGCANCAATTGCTACAGTCATTGCCTGAGAATCTCAGTGCTGTGGCTCATTTTGTAAGTTGGCTATCTTTTCTAAAAGAAACAATCTCTTCAAATTAACTATGCAGTTACTTTGTTTGCCATGTGCCACCAACTTCCATCTTAGATATGTATGTGATTATGCTCTTCTCCTGCATACAATTTTAGAATTCTGATGTTAATTTTTATGACTGTATGCCAATTTTCTGGTTTCATAGCATTGCTTGGCAAGTTAAATCCTAGGATACATAAACCAGGAGTGACAGCAAGATGAGTAGATAACAAAAAACATGAGAACCCAATTCTTTGATGTATGATAGTGATGTGAAAGGGTACCACCAAATCATATTTACAAACATGTTCTATTATTTTATATGCATATTGAAGATACTTTTCAACCTTTGTAAANGATANGGGGGAAGACATNNCAAAGTAAAAATGTGATGATGCCCCCAAAGTCAATCTCGTCCAATTTTAAATCCGAAAGACCTATCATGATATCCTATATTTAGTAACTTTGTTTGTTCTCTAAATTTACAAGAAATTTCTCCAAAATTTTTTATTAACCAATCCAATAAGATAGCATATTTATAATATTTTGTTAATTAGCCTCAGTCTGCATGAGGTCCGGTTTAGATGAGCTCCTCAACAAGCACTTATAAGGGAATAAAATAAAGAGGTAAAATGCATCAAGTTTTTCTCATTGGTTAAAATCAATTTACGTACCTTTGATTCTTTAGAAGTTCTCTCAAGTTTCATCTAACTTATTCAAAAGCCAAAGTTTATAACTAAATTTTTAATTTATAGTTATTCAAATAGCATGCACATGCTTATTGAGAAATTTATCCAAACTATGTCATAGCTGGAGTAGCACAAGCTGAAGATGAACAATGATATAGATTTTGTACCTAGGCTTATGCTTGGCTTGAAAGGGGATTTTCTAGTTTGATGTGCACTTTATGCATGTTTGTGCTTTAAATTGCCGTCAATTTTTATTATTTCTCGAGCATAAATTTGCATTATTTGTGGTGCCGTAGAAAAAAAAAATAGAATGCATATAAACAGAAACAGACAAATAGAAGTTATAAAACTTATTAATGACTACTAGTTAACCAAACTTTTTGGTGAGTTGTGTTAATCACCCGAACGTCAAGCTTGTCTTCAATGATTGGCACACAAGCCACTTAGCCTGGTGCCCTGGCCTTGAAGTTGGGCTGACATTTCTTTTCAATTTTTGCTATTCTGATATTCTGAAGCTGATTGCAGGCTGCAGGTGCTAT
>NW_014542572.1:255139-256294 GCF_000741045.1 Vigna radiata var. radiata | reverse complement strand
CAAAGTGCAACAACAAAGTTTAAATACTACTTAGCTGAGCCACTTGGTGCTTGAACCAAGGTTTTTGATATCACTTGATGAAATTACTTCCTGGCTTGGAGCATCAATTCCAAAATCAGAACATCATAAAAATTCTCTTCTCCTTTTGAAAACTTATTCTGCAAAACAGAGCAATGGAGCTTTTGGTACCCATAATCTTATTTGGGTCCTTGAGGTTAAAGACATATTACTTTATGACAGGAATCCAAGCATATTTTCTATTTGGAACACCAAAATGTTTATTGTTACATTTGTTTGAAGTATGTCCCTTTTTCATGCAATAGAAACAACACACATTACTCACTTTATTTTTCACAAAAGTTCCTTTAACAACCCAAATCTTTCGAGTTCTTCTTACTTTGGATTTATGATTTTGATGCATGTTTCTATTCTTAACATTGCTTTTGTTACAGTTCGTTTTAGCATGTGAATTAGTTTTAGTTGCTTTAGCAAGTAAATTTTCAAGTATATCAATATCAAACATATGAATTTTACATGACAAACATTCAACAAGTTCACAAGTAGCATTTGCATCAGACAATTTTGTTTCTAAATTACGAATTTTGATTCTTAAAACAACTTCATCATCAAGCAATTTGTCATATTTCAATTTCAATTCATTGTGCTCTTTCTTAAGCTTTTTATGATCTGCATCTAATTTCTCAGTTTCATTTAACAATTCAAGAAAAGTTTTTTGTAAATCAAACTCACTAGTATCAAGGCTAGAGCCACTTACTTGGCGTGTAGTTTCATCAGTAGCATCCGTCAAACATAGGTTTGCTTCTTCAATAGAATCACGTGAGCTACAAGTGCTTGGTGCAGTATCTTCCCAAGCAATATAGGCCTTCTTCTTTTTGTGAGATTTCTTTGCTTTTCTTTTGTTGCTTTAACAATCAGCTTTCACATGGCCTCTTTCACCACATCCATAACATATGAAGCTTGATGCGGAGCCTTGATTGTTCTCCTTCTTCTTCTTCAGGATTTTGCTTTCACTATTTGCCATTAAGCATATATTTTCTTCCTCATTAAAATCGCTTGAGCTTGATGTAGAGCTTGAGTCAGACACTGTTAGCTTATCCACATCTATGACTTCATTATAAGTGAGTCTTAAAAATT
>NW_014542572.1:200739-255059 GCF_000741045.1 Vigna radiata var. radiata | reverse complement strand
GTATCGGAGGGGGTATTTTTCGAAGAGTATAACGCAGCGGAATAAAACTTATAGTAAGAGGAAAGCGTGTTCGGTCACAGTTAAAATAAAGTTAGTCCTTTTCCGAAAAACAATTTTCTTTCAGAAAATTTATCAAACAGTTAATATGCGTAAAATAAAATGAGTGTAGGGAATTGAAAAATCACACAAGTATTTTTATACTGGTTTGATTCAACAGAATCTACGTCCAGTCGTTAATCACTGTAAAGAGTGATTAACAGTTCCACTAAAAACAATTTTACAAATTACAATCAAGAAAACAAAATATAAAACGAAGAAGACCACTCTACAACCTTGAAGAGAACCGTTCCGACAATCGACCAACGATTCGCGAGCTTCTCCTTTCACAAGACCAGGCAGAGCACCTTGCTAACTTGAAGAGAGTCTACTCCGAATATCGACACACGATACGCGAGCCTCTCCTTTCACAAGACCAAGCAAGGGAACGATGAACAAAGTTTCTGAGAACGTTCCTCTGACACACAATGTTCTAATAAGCTTTCTTAGTTCAAAACATTGCTTCTGAAGATTTCAAAAACCACTTATATAGCCAAGTACACTGAATGCCAAAGGTCAGCTCCCAACTGCCATGAATAATCGATTATTGTAAGTGATAATCGATTATTCGAGTCCGTTACAGAGTTTTGAAAAAGTGATAATCGATTATATGAAGTGATAATCGACTACTCAAGTGTGACTTGTGATAATCGATTATTGCTCATGATAATCGATTATTCTAGTACAAAATGCATGTGATAATCGATTATAGCTTGTTCATAATTGATTATTCCAGTAAAAATTACAAGGTTTAATATTTTCCTACTACATCCAAAATCTACAAGTTGCTTTTTAAATATTTTCCTACTACATCCAAAATCTACAAGTTGCTTTTTAAATATTTTCCTACTACATCCAAAATCTATAAGTTGCAGCATCATCAAAACACATCTTCAGGTTTTACCAATACTCCTTATTGGTAACAAATACAAAGTATAAATGTACAAGAATCAAAACCTACTACAAATCTAAGTCCTAAACAATAAAATGCAATTATTACAAAAGCTTTTCATAACAAAAATAAGTCTTCAAAGGATCTTCATGAATCTTGATAAATCTTGACTTGATTTGGGCATCATCAAAACTTCATCTTCATCATTTTACTAACATTCTTCCCCTTTTTGATGATGATCAAAAACTCCTTTGAATTAAAGCTTTTGGTAATAATCTAGATAAAAACACAACTCACGAAAGACAAGGGCATTAGTGAATAACAATAAGCTTTAAGATATTTCTCTCCCTTTTTGATCATAATTAAAAAGCTATGTTTCATGTTCTCCCCCTAAGATAATACTCCCTCTTAATAAAAGCATGTATGCATAAAAAATATTTCAAATATAAAGATCCATATAAACATACATAACAGGAGATTTAAAACATATAATTTTAGGATAAAGAACCTTTTTTTAAAAAAAAAAATATATATATATATATATATATATACATTGATCCATACAAGATAGGAATTTTAAAGCATACATAAATATGGCTAAATTGTCAACAATGCAAAAATGCACAAAATGGATCAAAAATGCAATCCTAAGAGATTTATAAAATTCCTAAATCTCTTCTAATGTTTACCCCCTGTTGGATATATGTCCAATTTCATAATGATATTTTGTTGAGATCTTCATCTTGAGGATTGTCATCATTCCTTGGTTCATTTGTTGTCTTCTACAAGTCTTCATCATTACATGCATCTAATTCAACTAACTCAAGAGGTTTTGCCTCAAGGTCCACAATTTTATCAAAGACAACATGCTTGGAATAGAAATTTTCTAAAATTTTGTTTTTTTTTTAAATTTAAATGAAAAAAAGTTAAATTTTAAAATGCTTGGAATGAAATCATTTTACAACCCAAACATATCCACCACTTGGAACACCAAAATGCTTAATTTTACATTTATTTGAGGTATGACCCTTTTTCATACAATAAAAGCATGATATAAAGTTCGTGTTCCTATAAGTTGTTCCTTTTTCTACCCATGTTCTACGGGTTCTATTATTATGTTTATTTTTAATTTTAGGAGCATACTTATTTTTAACAACCTTATTTTCATTATTTTTACTGCATTCTCCTAAGGTCGTTTGTTCTAGTAGTTTCTTAAAATTTTCACAAGAAACACATTCATTACTACTAACATATTTTCCTTTTTCATAAACTAAAACTTTATTTTTAAAATCTTTATTTTCTTCAAAAATATTTTCAAAATTTGATTTTAAATTTTTATTTTCTTCAGAAAGATTTTCAACATTTAATTTTAAATCCTTATTTTCTCCAGAAATGTTTTCAAAATCCAATTTTAAATTTTTATTTTCTTCAAAAACATTTTCAAAAATTAATTTTAATTCTTTGAAATTCTTTTTCAATTTCTTATGAGCTTTGTCTAATTTTTCAGATTCAACTATTAAAGCAGCATAAGTTTCATGCAATTCACTTTCACTATATTGACTATAATTATGAGAATCGCTAGATGTACTTACTTGGCTTCCAGCGTTGTCGTCTACCACTAAACAGATGTTTGCCTCTTCATCATATTCGCTCAAATAAGAAATTGTTTCATTATCATCGTCCCATGCGATGTAGGTTTTCTTTTATTTCTTCACTCTTCTTTTGATTTGGGCAATCCGATTTTAAGTGCCCCCTTTCTCCGCAACCATAACATCTATACTTTGAGGAGGATTCTTGATTTTCTTTCTTCTCGACTTTGAATCTTCCTTTGTCTTTTGATTTCATGAACTTGATGAGCCTTTTTATCATGAGTCTCAGATTTTCTTCATCTTTTATTTTGTTCTTGCTCCTTTCTACCTCAGATTTTAAGGCTAAAGACTTTTTCTTGGTTTTTTCTTTTGCTTCTTCTCCATCTAGTCTTCCAAGGTCAAGTTCATGCTCCCTCAATTTCCCAAATAGTGTCGCCATAGTCATGGTATTGAGGTTTTGTGACTCAGTGATTGCGGTCACTTTCGGTTGTCACGACCTGTCTAAAGATTTCAAAATTTTTATGTTCAGCTCATCATTTTCAAATGACTTACCTAGTCCAATGAGGTGATTAACAATGTTGGTGAAGCGTTTCTAAACATCTAAGATTGTTTCTCCTTGCTTTATCCTGAACATTTCGTATTCTTGGATCAAGGTATTCTTTCTCGCCCTCTTCACGTCATCTGTTCCTTCATGATGTTAGGCCTACTAGCAATGAGATAAAGTAGTGATCCAATCATACCTCGATACATTCTTTGATCGACAGTCTTTCCAGCTTCATCTAGATCTAAGTAACAATTTGTTGCCATTGGAGTAGCAACATCTTTGCATTCTGACATCTTGAATCTTTTCAACAGATCACTTCAGTATTTAGATTGATGAATGAATATGCCGTCTATGGTTTGCTTCACTTGTAGACCTAGGAAGTATGTCAACTCTCCCATCATAGACATTTCAAATTCTTCCTGCACGACTTTTGAAAATTCTTTACACAGCATAGGGTTAGTTGAACCAAAAATAATGTCATCAACATAAATCTATACATACAGTTTATCCCTATTTGAGTTTTTTTATAAAAAGAGTGGAATAAACTTTTCCTCTTGAGTACCCTTTCTTTATAAGGAATTCACTTAGCCTTTCATACCATGATCTTGGTGCTTGCTTTAATCCGTATAAGGCCTTTTTAAGCTTGTAAACATGATCAGGGTATTCAAAGTCTTCAAATCCAGGTGGCTGCTCAACATATACCTCTTCCTTGATATACCCTTTCAAAAAGGTGCTCTTAACATCCATTTGATATAGCTTGAATTTCATTGTGGATGCAATAGCCAATAGTATTCTAATTGCTTCTAATCTGGCTACAGGTGCATATGTTTCATCATAGTCGATTCCTTCTTCTTGACAGTAGCCTTTTGTCGCTAACCTTGCTTTGTTCTTTATAATTTCACCTGAATCATCCATTTTATTGCAGAAAACCCACTTTGTACCAATAACTTGTAACTCAGGTTTTCTAGGTACCAGTTCCCACACATTATTCCTTGTAAACTGATTCAGCTCCTCTTGCATGGCTACCATTAGATTTTCATCACTCAATGCTTCCTCAATTTTCTTGGGCTGAATTTTGGACAAAAAGGCAACGTTCATGCAGTACTGGTTCAATTGTCTTCTTGTAGATACCCCTCTTGACATGTTACCAATAACGTTTTCAGTTGGGACATTTCTTGGTACTTTCCATTTTTTAATCGACTCAACATTGGGAGATTCGACTTGCTCTGCTTCATCTTCTTTCTTTGTAACTTCTTCAGGACCTTCTTCATCAATTGTGTTCTCATCTTCTTCAACACAGTTCCTGACTTGTTTAGAGTGACTTGGATTCATGATGAACTCATCAAACGCAACATGAATAGATTCATCCACATTCATAGTTCTCTTGTTGTATACACGGTATGCCTTACTGTTCAATGAATATCCTATGAAAATTGCTTCATCAGGCTTTGAGTCAAACTTTCCAAGATTTTCTTTGCCATTATTCCGTACAAAACACTTGCTTCCAAAGATTCTCAAATGTGAAATATTTGGCTTTCTTCCTCTGAGCAACTCATATGGTGTTAGTTTCAATATAGACCTAATGATTGTTCTGTTCAACACATAACACGCTGTGCTTACTGCATCTGCCCAGAAGTATTTCGGCATGTCCCTATCATTCAACATTGACCTTGCCAATTCTTCAAGTGCTCTATTTTTTCTTTCCAATACACCGTTTTGTTGTGGTGTTCTAGGCACAGAAAAGTTGTGTGTGATTCCCATTTCAACTAAGTAGTTATCAAAATCCTTATTCTAAAATTCTCCTTCATGATCACTTCGGATATCCTTGATCTTAAGATCCATTTCATTCTGGATGGCAGCAACAAATCTTTTGAAGACTTTAAGTGCATCATTCTTAGCTGCAATGAAATAAGTCCAGGTGTATCTTGAGTAATCATCTACTATAACTAGCCCGTATGAGTTACCTCCAAGACTCTTTGTTCTGGATGGTCCAAATAGATCCACGTGGAGCAGTTCCAGAGGTTTCTTTGTTGACATTTCACTCTTACTCTTGAATGACTGCTTGGTTAACTTCCCTTTTTGGCACGCTTCACATAACCTATCAGTTTTGAATCGAATCTTGGGCAAGTTATTCACTAGTTTCTTAGAAACGAGCTTGTTCAGTTGACTCATACTGATGTGAGCCAATCTCTTGTGCCATAACCACACATCTTCTTCCTTAGTCATCAGGCATACAACAGATTCAAATGCATTATCCATGAAGTCGATTAAGTAGATGTTGTTCACCCTTTTTCCCACAAGCATAAACTCATTTGTCACCCCATTCTGATCAGACAATATTTAGGTTCAAAGGTGATCTTCAATTCTTTGTTGCACAACTGACTGATGCTGAGTAGATTGTGCTTTAACCCTTCAACAAGTAAATTTTTTTAATTTCATAAGATGAGGGAGTTTTTATTTTACCTATACCAATGATTCTTCCTTTGTTGTTATCACCATATGTGACATGACTAGTGTTGAAAGGCTTTTTGGTCGCACAAAAAGTCAACAAAACCTAATCCCCACTAATGTATTATAGGGCTGACTAGGGATCAATCCAAGGACTTAGCAAAATCAAGTTTAGAATTATAGAATTAACCCGATTTTATTTATTTATTAAAACTAGGTGGGGAGAAAAATTTTAAATGAAATCTAAAGAAAGAAACTAAAAGATAATGCAATGCATGATTGTATCTATTTAAAATGAATAGTTAATGCCTAATATAGATTTATATAGAGAAAAGAAAAATAAGATTTTAATCCTAAGAAGCAATGAATGGAATATCGAAACTACTCTGATGTATTAGAACAATGTATGCTTTCAAATGTGCAGATTATATGCTAAATGTATGAAAAGTGACGCATGATTATGAATTGAAAATGCAAAGAGTAATATGTAACGAAAATCAAAATCTAATAAGTAAATGCTATGCTAAAGATCGAAACAGAATTGACACAATCAAAGGAAAATAACCAGGAAACAATGGGCAAAAGCTAAATCAAAATTGAATGTGCAAATTGTATAGAAATCTGGAAAACTAAGTAAAATGATCAACATCTCAAAACAAAATAACTCCAGAAACATCTAACATCGCAACACAATATGATCAATATCTACTAAATGAAAACCTAACTCTAAGACATAAGAGGGAAGAGACGAATTCAACACAAAATCAAATTAACTCAGAATATAAAACTGGAATGTAAAATCATTAAATGGTAAAGCAGGAAAGTAAAACCAAGTGCAGAAATCAACCGAACAAATATAAATGTAAAGAAAATCGAAACTGGAAATTCATAGTACTTTATTGAAAACAAAATTTGAAATTACAAAATACCAGAGCTCACGAATACTCCAATGTCTGTCACCTAATGGAATTATCCAAGAACCCAGTGCACGAGATCAAAGGTTCTACACAACAAAAGCTGAAAATTCTAAAACTACAAGAAGAAAGAATTGGAAACTCAAAGAAAACTGTAAAGCAAGGTATAGAGCACACTGCCTGTCACCCAGTGCACGTACTCACAAAATTACAAAACTCCCTTTTTATAGGGAAAATCCAAAAGCAGAAAAAGAAAAAAAAATGGGAAAGGGGGGAAGAATCAGTTACGGTAGAAGCTTCTTGAATCACTCCTTCAACTACCTCTGATCGCGACAGCTTCACTTTGTTCTCCAACCGTTCAAGCTTCCCCCACGTGCGTCTGATTCAACTTTGCACACCGGAGAAAGTGACACGAACCAACTCTCCTTTCTTTCTCGTGTTCTCTAGAACCCTAGCTGTTGGGTTGGAAAAATTGGGGAAAAATCCCAAATGATTAAGCCTTCTGCCCTCTACCCCATTTTCTTCTTCAATTAGAATGCAACATGAAACGCTGCGTTTCATTAATGCAGCCTAAGAGAAAGCTTATGCCCAGTTCCAACAGTGGCTAAATGATGTGATTAAATCAGTGTTGGCCCATTTTACTTCGGCCCATTTCAGCACCATCAAAGTCTTCTTTTCTACTCCACTCAAAACACACAACTTCAATAATAAAGGGGAATCAACAACAGTAGTGTAGAACAACGAGCCCAATTTAGTTGCATCAATCCAATACAGCCCAAATCTGCAAAAAGAAAATTAAAAGTTCAATCAGCAAAATAAAATTCTAGTAATTCTAAAAACAAATTTTTTTTTTGACATTTAAAGAAAAGACTAAAATACTTATTTATTTAAAAATACTATTTATTTAATTAAAAAGGGAAAACTAACACTATTTTAACAAAACTCTAAATTTAAAGAAAAAAAAATACTAAACTAACCTAATTCTATAAAATAAGAAACTAAAATGTACTAAAATAAACTTCTAAGACTAGAAAAATAGGGAAAATTTGAGAGTTATCAACTAGTAGCCTTGTATGATATATCTGAAAATTTTGTAGGATCTCGAGTCATGTGTCTCGAGCAGCCGCTATCAAGGTACCAGGTGGGACTTTTAAACTGTTGTTCCACATCAGGCTTGATTATTCTGGATTTTGCCATCATGATCAGTTCTTCTTTATTCTTGACTTTCTTGGCATCACCAGAATGATCTTGATTATTCGTCTTTTTCAAAAAATTTGTAAACTTGCTGTTCAACAAGATTGATTTCTGCATCTGTGAGCATAATTCTTCCTCTCGGGTTACCTTGCATTCCAAGCTACCTGCTTTGAAGTTTTCAAAGAACCCATCAGGTACAAATTTTAACTTCAAATTATAGGGAGCAGATGCAATATCAATTTTAAAATCATAAGCTTTTTTTGAATGCGAAAAAGAAGCCATCCCCAGTTTTTACAGTCGAATAGAATAAAAACAGAGTCGACTGAATTTTCAAATATTTTATGAAAACCAGCTCTAGTGCCAATTGTTAGGAAACAGGTTGGCTTTGTTTTACACCAAGAGGGGGGTGAATTGGTGTTAGTTCAAAAACAAACTATTTTCGCAATCTTGATATAAAAATTCAATCCTTTTGATCTTTCCTTGAAATGCAAGTAATGAAAAATTCACTACAGCGGAAAAACGTAGTTGACTGCTAAACAGATAAAGTCGACTGAATTAAAGAGTGTAGGGATAGAGAAAATCAAACATTGGTTTTTATACTGGTTCGGCCAACAATGCCTACATCCAGTGTCCTTCCAATCTTGGAAGCAAATGCACTATAATGGTTGCGGTTTTTACAACAGGGAATTTATAGAAGCACCACGCAAAAATATAAATCTCCTCTCTAACCCAAAACCAAATATAGCTGCACACACAAAACCAGAATTGCAGCAAGAATCCCCTCTTCTGCAATCTGAACCCACATCGAACAATCCTCAACGTGTCACCAGCACTTTTCAAAGGATGCCAAGCCTATCACAGCATGCTTCACAGGTTGCCAAGCCTATCACGGCAGACTTCACAGGTTGCCAAGCCTTCAGTCAAATACAACAGTCTTCACAGGATGCCAAGCCTTCAGTCAAATACAACAGTCTTCACAGGATGCCAAGCCTTCAAGATCAAACTAGAAGCACCTTCTTTGTGCAAATGTTGATCAAACAGTGTGTGGAAAAGACTCCTTGATGGGTGTCTCACCCCAAGAAAATTTGATGTGCATAAAGAATGCAGTATAGTGCTAGGAAGTGACTCCTAGGTCGTCTCTCAAGGACCAAACTATGGTTCGAGTCTCAGGTCAAACACGAAGTGGGAGGGGGGGGGGGTTTAAAAGTGTGTTGCAAAATTTAACTAACTCAATATAAAGACATATATGCAAACAAACTAATTAAAGCTAGCATGGTAATTAAAACAACCCTATTAAAAACCTTAGACAACATTCAAACATCAAATACTCTTGCAAACAAATTAACAAACACAGTTAAAATTAATACAACTCAACCTACTAATTAAACTAAGTGAAAACAAGAGAAATTAACAAGCCTATTTTACTTCTAGTAAATTAAGTGACCCAATATGCAATTAACAAATAAATTAAAAGTCCAAATGGCCTAAGGAAACCTCTTGGCCATGAGTCATGTTTCAACAAGTCAAACTTTAATTTCCACCTTCAATAAGCCACCAAAATGTGTTGACTTCTTATCCCATGTGCACCATTATTCAAGGAAATAAGCATGTGCCTTAAACACACAATAAAACCATGTTTTCCTCCCTTCCCATGCAGCAAAAACGTGATCCACACACCAAGGAACAAAACTTATGTGAGCTAGAGAGAAATTCTACAAAAAGTGCTTCAAACCAAGGGGTAAATGAAAGATACTTTGGGTGGTCCAACCAAGATGCCATGTAAGCAAAGTCAAATGAAATTAAACACCAAAAACCTCCCTTCTCATGTGCAATTCTCGGCAGAATTCTTCACTAAAGACAAAGCCAAAAGTGGAAACATTCTTTGGGTGAAAATGAGCATCTTTTGTGCTTGTCCAAATCGGGTAAAAATTAAATGCACCTTCTCTCTTCCTTCTCCACTCCATTTTCATTTTTCTCGCCAACACCAACCTTCAAATTGTCTCTCCACATCTGAATACCGAGAATGAGCACAAGAATTCCAAAGTTCAACATCAAAATAACACAAGCACAACAAACCCAAAGTCTATCTTCTTCAACCCAACTTCAACACTCACTTTTCTTCAAATTTTTAATGAAAACAAAATCCAATCCCTAGCTCCCCTTGCTGCACCGTCCAGCCATCATCAACAAACAAAATGTCCAGCTCCAAATATTGCTTCCAACCGTCAACAAAAGCACAAGAAGAAAAGGGTTCAAACATGAAACACCCATACACCAACTCAAGCCTTTTTCACTACCAAACTTAACAAGAACTTCATTTTCATGATCCAATCCAAGAAACTCAAAGTAAATATGAAAATATGGCAGCAAAGAAGGAGAAAAACGAAATAGCTCTTCATTCAAACCAAAGACCCATAATGACAAATGCAAGAAACCACCTCAAGACTAAAGCTCATGCTCTCAACTTTCAAGAAGAAATGAAAGGAAAATGGGTGAGGGATTCACTTCCACCAAGCAAAGATAAACAATATTTAAGTAAGAGAAGAAGAAAAACATGATCTTGGTCATTCCATAGCTCCAAAAACGTAAAACCCTACATGGTCTCCAAGAGAGAGTTCATACATGCAAAGTGAAAAATGAAAAGTGGAGACCTACTATTGTGTGTCTCGGCAATTGCTCTAAAATGCCATCCAAAATCCCTAAAATTGGTGGGGTCCACCTCTAAGGAAACCCTAGGATCTATGCAAAGTGTCCCACACATTGGGCTTCTACAATTTTGCCACCAAAAAGGGCCCAAATGCACTTAAGCTTGATTAAAGTTTCTAAAAACGAAATTACAACTTAATTAAAATGGAAGTGACTAAATGTTGAGTCTTGAATGATCACGCCACCTTCCCTAATGCTCCAAATGATGTTTCCAAAATTTCCCTGCACCCAAAAATGCAATTAATCAGCTCAGAAAATTCAAATTAGTGAAAATACGAATTTTTGACCAAATTAAGCATAATTAGGAAAAATGGGAAAATACCGGACAATTAAGCACAATTCCCTGATTAATTCTAGCACAATAAACTAAGTGAAATCAAAAAAATATTGACTCATAACTCCTCAATCTGAATCTTTCTCAAGAAAGATCACCACGGTCTTCTTGTAGAATTATTGGAGCTTCCAAAATTGAGAACTTTCTCTGAAACAAGACAATGAAAATGTTAGACCACAAAAGTCATAGAACAATTCGTGTTCCGTCCTATTTATTGTTTTCCTGTCATTCTCAGTCGAATAGCCTACTAATACAGTCGACTGTATTAAATCAGTTATAACAGATAGTCAACACAAATGCTCCTCAGTCAACCAAATCAATGCAAATTTAAGACAGTTGACCCAGTAAGTCAATCTTAACTATCTTTTGAAAAATAATAGCAATACAGTTGAATAGGTTTTCCACACTTTCGACTGACACTTGAAAAAAAATTTGAAATTCTTTTCAATTCAAAATGTCATCAAGCACAGGTTCACAAAACCTGTACAGAGATTTTAGCATAGTCGAATACATTACCAGTGTATTCGATTGAACTAGTCCTTTGTCACAACAAATATAAGTTCATAAAGGTGTTTGTGATCTTTTCTTCAGAAATGTGCAGAAGTAATCAAAATCACTTTATCACACATTTCAATACAAGCATGTTCCATACATATAACACATAATCAAACATAGGAACACACATTGTAAATCAATCAAGACATGTTCAACAAAAGCATTGTTCAAAATAGTTTGTTGTATTAACTGAACATGTAAACTTGGAACATATGTACTATTATTAAGCAGTGTGTTGTCATAATCAAAAAACAGTTTGATATAGAGTTTGTGTTGTCAACAATCTCAACATAGGCAATATTTCATAATCAAGAGAATTCCTCAGATCGTGATTTGTAGATATCTCATGATACCAATATTAGGGAGAGAAGAGGAGAGTTGTCACCTTCCCCAATTCCACCTACCCTAAGAGTGCGATATCTCCTCATGATATTTACAAATGATAAGATTTATGCCAAGCATTTGAGTAAAGAAGAATATCTATAACAATTAATGAAAGAAGCATATATATTCAAGAACAATTCAAATACAAGAGAGTTTAGAAGTTACATGACTCCCCAATAGCGTATGAGGTTAATTCTCTATCGTCATGGAAGAACTAGGTGTACAATGGAATGAAAGAGAAAGAAACCCTAAAAGGAGAAAAGGAGAGTTGTTAATTCCCCAAATCTGCCCCCAAAAGGGTGAAAAGTGTGTTTTTGTGCCTAAGCCATCAAAAGATATAAACCCTGAGACGTTCTGGCCTTTAAATAGGGCGTAAAAATAACAGAAAACAGGTCCAAGCCCAAACAGATCATAAAAATTGTAGAAAATATATCAAATCACGATCTGGTTGACTTTTTCTGGATTCTAGTTGACTTTTCTGCACTCTGGTTGACTAATTGACTTTTCTGGTTGATTGGTTGACTTTTCTGCATTCTGTTTGACTTTTCTGTAGTGCAACTCCTTAATACTTCAACCTTCTTTCAAATCATTCCAATAACCTACAAAATCAAGGGAATTTATTGATAAAATCATAAAACATGTCATCAACTCTCTTATTCACAAAACTAAAGAAAAATCATGAGTCAAAGCAAGTTTCTAAGTCAACAAGGGTGCATTTGATATCAAAATTAAGTATAAAAATAACGGTTTCTGAACCATTATCAAGGGGCTCCACATTAGCCAACTATTAAGACTCCGACAAGTGTATCGAATCGTATCAAGTAATATAATTGGTAAGACCAAGTATCGTTTTCCCTAGAGATTCACGACCTAAACAGTCATGTGATTTCTTGATTAATTAGGACTTGAAAACAAAATCATTTGGTTTATAATGCAGAAAATAAACATGAATGCAAATGTTGATCAATTGACAATAAGAATGCACAAGTGATTGACTTGTAAAATATGGAATGATTATGTTGTTGGGGCTTTCGATTTCTCTGATCCACTCTTATGTATTTATGAATTCGTCTTTTTCATTAATGTTAATGTCACTTTCTAATTTACTTTACACTCGATGTCTCGGCGAAGAAAGCCTATCCTTAATTACTAGTTTACAATGTCTTGTCTCCCTAACCCTAATACGCACAGAAGCTTAAAGGCAACCAACCCTCATATCCCTATGTCTAGGTAATACTTCTTTTGGGAGAGATTCCCCAAATTTAGATTTCCCCATATGTGTCCATATTGATAAAATCAAATATCATGCTCAATTAATAAAATAAAGCATTTATACTATAAATCAATTCAATACATTAGAGTTTCAAAGGATTACATCGTTTCCCCAACAACAATTAAAGTTTAATTCCCCATATACATGGTGAAACTAGATGAACTATTGAAAAGAATGAAAGATAAAACCTTAAAAGTTGAAGATAGGAGTTTCCGCATCCAAATCTGCCTCCAAGGGGTGAAAAAAAGTGTTTTTGCGCCTCTTTTTGTCAAAAGATACCTTCTCTAGGTTGTTCAAATCATTAAATAGCTCAAAATAATTACAGAAAACATAGCCCAAGCCCACTCGCCGACGCTCAGCACCCCAACTTAGGGCGCCCAGGCGTGACTACGAGAGCTCTGCACTCAACGCCTATTGATGGATCGGCAAGTGTACCGAATCGCATAAGTAGTATAAAATGGTAAGACACTCAGCACTAGATAGTCGTGGGAAAACTCAATTAATTAAGACTTTAAAAAAAATGAGATCATTGGTTTTAAATGCAAAAAAAAAAAATTAAATATGAATGCAAGTTGATTGATAGTAGAGTAACACAATGATGAACAAATGTTGTTTTAATATGAGATGAGTATGTTGTTGGGGTTAGATTTCACCAAGTTCCCTCTCATGTATGTAACAATTCTTCTTTATGCATTAATGTTAACGTCACTCACTAAATCACCTAAACTCGATCCCTCGGCGAATAAGCTTGTCCTTAACCGTAGTTCATGCAATTCCTAGCATTCCTAGTGATTAAATGTGAAGATAAAGAGCTTTAAGACGACTGAGACTCATACCCTCATCCCCGAGAAATATTACTCTTGGGAGTAATTCAATAAGAACCTGAATTGTAAGGAACCTCCTAGCACTCATGTAATTCATAAATCATGCTAACGAATGAGTTAAACACAACAAGCGTTAAAACAGATTAGTTACTCTAAATATTAATGAAAAATCATATATTATTAAGAATTAATTCAAATACATGAGAGTTCACAAGGTTACATCATCCCCCAACAACAAATAGAGATTAGTTCCCCATAAGCCTAGAGAAACTAGATGAACAATGAAAGAGAATAAGATAGAAAAACCCTAAAAATTGGGAATGGAAGCTCCCACATCCAAATCTGCCTCCAGAGGATGAAAGAATGTGCTATTGCGCTCCTTCTACCAAAGATACAAAACCTAGGACGTCTAGGTCCTTTAAATAGAGAGAAAACATAACAGAAACGAAGTCTGGCCCGTGATGCTGGCGCTCAAGCGCCCCACTTAAGGCGTCCGGGCGATTAGCGGCAGTTCCTGACACTCAAGCCTCCAGATTGGTGCCTAAGCTTCATGCATGCAATGCTCAAGCGCCCCAAAAGGGGCGCCCGAGCGATGGACGACATTGTTCAGCGCTTGAGCCCCCTTAAAGGGAACCCAAGCTTTGTGCTTCCCTCATTTCTAGTGCTTTCCCAGGCCTTTCTTAGCTCTGTCTTCTTGACACCTCACCTTTGCTTTCCATATTATCTCATTTCCTGCCAAAACAAGGGAATTTAGTCATAATTCCATCAAACTCAACCTCAACTCTCTTATTGATGAGTCAATATTTTATTGATTTCACTTAGTTTATTGTGCTAGAATTAATCAGGGAATTGTGCTTAATTATCCGGTATTTTCCCGGTTGTGCTAATTGTGCTTAATTTGACCGGAAATTGTAATTTTAATTAATTTAAATTTTCTGAGCTAATTATTTACATTATTATTTTCAGGGAAAATTTTGAAAATACAATTTGGGACATTTGGAGTGCTATCAAATAAATTGAAGACTCTCCAAATAGACATTTTAAATTTAGTTATATTGTAATTTAATTGTTTAAACTTTTTGGACAAACTTTTGCACATTGGGCCATTGTTAAAAATTATGAGGGACCCAAAATTGTAAGACACTTGACCTAGGGTTTCCTTTTACTTTTAGGGTGGACCCAACCCCAATTTTAGGACACATGGTCCTAGGGATCACAAAAGGCCAACCGTCATTCTCTCTGGACATTCTTGGCTGAAACATTTAATTTGGAGGGGGCTGAAACATTGGCACTCGACTGGAACGTGTTTTGGGTGGAGAAGTTTTTTTTTGGGAACATGGTTTCTACATTGATGGTGATTGGTTGATTGAAGTATTTCACGCTGAGACAAACCGCCGGGCGCTGGCGATTGCCGTCGGGCGGTGGCGGCAAGTTGTGGCAAACCGTCGGGCGGCACACTCAAACCGCCCGGCGGTAGCACGCTGGACTTGGGCCTGATTTTGACGCTCTCCTCACCTATAAATACCCCTACTACGAATGCAAAGTCATTCTTTTGACAGGGGAAGATGGCCAGACCTAATTTTTGCTCTCTGGAGAGGATCTCTTGGATGCTTAGGCTCCTTTTCATCTTTTCTAGGGTTTGCTCTTTCATTCTTCTTCCATTTTTCATCTAGTTTCACCATGTCTATGGTGAACTAAACCCTATTGTTGTTGGGGAATTCAATGTAATCTTTTGATACTCTCTCTTATTGAAAGTATTGATTATTTATATGGTCTCCATATGTTTTGATTGATTCTTGTTGGGTTATCATCTGTGCTTAAGGCTTTTACCGTTTAACTCATTCGGTATATCGTTGTTTGTCGTTATTGACATAGGGACGTGCTGTAATGACGTGCGCTAACTTCTGTTTTTAAGGCGGTATTAATTACTAGGGGAGGCTAGGGATAGCAAGCCGGTAATTGATATTAGGCCCTTTTCGCCGAGGGATCGGGTTAAGGGGAGGCTAAGAAAGTCGCTTAACAATTGAATCAATCTAATAATCAAGGGTAGTATGTAAGAGAGAGTGGAATAGATGAAATTGTTAGTACCCAACAACATTCATCCATCCATTATTTTCACTTGTCAATTGAATCAACATTTATTTTGCATGTTAATATTTTTATCCTCAAATCCAATTTATTAATTTTAATTTCTCAAGTCTTATTATTTTAATTCACGCGAACGAGGAAGCCATACGAGTCTCTTGGGAAAACGATACTTGGTCTTACCATTTATATTACTTGTACGATTTGGTACACTTGCCAATTCGTCAACAGTACCTAAATTTTAGGCAGAGTTCCTCTTCAGATGGTGGGATTGATGAAGGTTGAAACACATTTATTTTCATATGTCAATTTGGACCGAATTACGCCCTTTACTACTTGGAATGAGCCTAAAATCAAGCAAAACTCAATAAATGAGTTTGTAGAGAGTCAAAAGCTGTTTTTAGCAATATTATGCTTGTTTTGCATTGTTTTATAGTTATTTTGAGAAAGTGAAGAATGGAGTTAAAGATATAGGTCGTAGACTCAAGAAAAGGAAAGAAAGGTTGAAGATCAAACGATTGCAGTGCAGAAAAGTCAACCAGAATGCAGAAGAGTCAACCAGTCAACCAGAAAAGTCAACTAGTCAACCAGAAAAAGTTGACCAAACCGCCGGGCGGTTGACTAGAGTGTCGGGTGGCTGTTTTTTGGCATCGGGCGATTTTGTGGCTTTAGGCAAACCGCCAGGCGGCCATTTTTGGCGCCGGGCGGTGGTCCGCTGGGCCCGGGCTTGAATTTTATCACTTTTCTTGGTTATAAATACCCCTATTGCGAGTTCAGAGTCATTCTTTTGACAGGGGAGAACGGCCAGACCTTATTTTGCTCTCTGGAGAGGATCTCTTGGATGCTTAGGCTCCTTTTCATCTTTTCTAGGGTTTGCTTTTCCATNCTTCTTCCATTTTTCATCTAGTTTCACCATGTCTATGGTGAACTAAACCCTATCGTTGTTGGGGGAAACAATGTAATCTTTTGATACTCTCTTTTATTGAAACTCTTGATTATTTATATAGTCTCCATATGTTTTGATTGATAATTGTTGGTTTATCATTTGTGCTTAAGGCCTTTATCGTTTAACTCATTCGGTAACTGATGTTTGTCTTTATTGATATGGGGACGTACAGTAATGACATGAACTGGTGAGTAATCTCTTGATTTTGCAATACCACCTAGGGATAGGGGTAGGACGATCAATAGCGCTAACTTCTGTTTATAATGCGGTATTAATTACTANGGGAGGCTAGGGATAGCAAGCCAGTAGTTAATATTAGGCCCTTTTCGCCGAGGGATCGGGTTAAGGGGAGACTAAGAAAGTCGCATAACAATTAATTAATCAAACTAATATTCAAGAGGAGTAGATAAGAGAGAGAGGATTAGATTAAATTGTGAACCCCAACAACATCCATTCATCCATTGTTTTCNTTTGTCAATTGAATCAACTTTATTTTGCATGATAATATATTTGCTCTCAAATCCAATTTATTAATTTTTATTTTCAAGTCTTATTATTTTAATTCACGCGAACGAGAAAGCCATTCGAGTTTCTTGGGAAAACGATACTTGGTCTTACCATTTATATTACTTGTACGATTTGGTACACTTGCTAATTGGTCAATAGGGATACCCTTAGGAACACAATGATCAAGACCCTTAGCTTAGCTATATACGAGGAAGATGGATTCCCTTTAATTTAGAGACTGTCAATACCTTCTTTAAAATAGAGTGGCAAATAGATATACACCATGTCAGTATGTCGAGTTAGTAGAAGGAGATGTTGATTACGAGAAAATTAAAAAGACTTTGAGCATTCAAGGAGCCATTTTCCACAGGAATAGACAACAAGAACCCATCCAGATCAAGAGATAATTCCTCACCTCAGTGAGTAAGCTTTGGCTATCTTTTATGAACTTTAAGCTCTCCTCATGCTTTTATATCTTTGACATCACGATGGGTCGTTCCACCATCTCGTATAGAATTCTCATGGGTCAGTTCTTTAGTATGGGCAGTCTCATTGCCAATGAAATTCGCTAGTGTGCCCAAGCCGCCATTACAAAGTTTCCTCTTGTGCACCCCTTTTGGGTCACTTATTTGTTTTAGTTGGTTGGAGTCGATACTTCCACTCCATCACTCAAGAGGCCTCGTTGGGTGATTGACTTAGGCTATTACACATAATTTTGCCTACAGAATAAGGAAGGCTTATTTGTACTACTACTACCACTACTATCATGACATCACCATTAGTAGCCAAGCGACCCTCACCCTAATGCATATAAGATGCTGGAATTAAGGATGCAGTTGAGGGAAGCAAATCTAGATACACTCCTTAGGAGTGGAGTGGCAACCTCAGAGATTATTAGGAACATATCTCTATCCATGCTAAAGCTAAACACCTTATCTCTCGAAGAATTTGCTATTAAAATGGCATGGCCTGAGACTAGGCCCATTTTGCAAGACGAGGTGGAGTAGCTGCTGCTAGAGATAGAGAGCAGGAGGATGATGATGATGAGGATAAGAGTGAAGACAATGTTTCTTGAGCACCAGAGCTAAGAGTGACTCTTTTTAGGGATATTCGTTAGTTTTAAATTCATGTTTTTATTTTCTTTTCGTCTTTAAATTCTAGTTTTATTTTTAAGTTTTGAATATGGAACTTTTTTAACTTGTTGGATAATTTTAATGCATACAGTTGAATGACTTGAATGAATTATAATTGTGCATTATTTGAATGAAAATCTTTTATGGTTTCTCTTGATCAAAATATGAACTACTTTGAAGATATATTTGAGATGATATTTGGTTGTGTTTGTTGAGCATAAGTTGGGGTTACTCTTATTTATCCATACACTAGTGTAGAAATCTCTTTTTATGATGAATAAAATTGATCTATTATTACAGGTGGATTGACGTCATAGTTCTAGCAGTCATAATAGGTCTGCACTTTTTATGATGTAGCAAAAAAAATACATCATAATAGATTCAACATATTATGACGTAAATTCTGTCACTTGTCATAATATATGCAGTCTATTATGACAAAATTTCATTTGTTAATCATAATATGGCGAATTTATTATGATGTAGCCAGATTTACCTATCATAATATATGGACTATTATGATGTAGTTATTTTTACTTGTCATAATACATGATTTTTAGAATTAACCTATTATGACATACATTGTCATATACGTCATAAAAACTTATTTAAAAAAAAAATTATTGCTTACACTTGACATCCAATCAATTTTCCTATATTATCATCTCATCCATTCAATTTATAATCAATATACCCTGTATTATAATTAATTTATAATAAATTTATAATCAATAAATAAAATGGAATTCATTTTATACATTAAATTGTCTAATAATATTTAATACATTATTTGTACATAAAACTATATATTCAATTCAAATATTTCATTAACCTACATATACTACTAAAGTATGAATGTCAAATTAAACACTCCAAACAGAATAAGTCATGTCGTAGCTTAATCCATATAAAATGAAAATAAGGAAAGATAAATTCAATGTTCAGTGAATTTTTGTCAAATGCAATGTTCATTGAGTTTTTACCTTTATCATAAGGATAATGAATAAATTATTAATTTTAATATGCACAAGAAACTTAATAATTATCTTGTCTCAACTACCTTAATCACATTATAGTGAAACTGCAAAATAATGTTAGAAGCACACCAGAGGGTGATATTTGGAGGAAGATTTGTACTGCCTGATATGCTTGTAAGTTGATTATTTTGCATGTCCCTAAAAGATCATACAGCCATGTTGAGAAGAACATAAAAATTCAGTAGCACCTACATAGAAGTTAAAACAAAAACATACCCAAACTCACGACAGTGCAAGATGTGATAGCCTAGACCAAATTTGCAAGTGAAAGAACAAATCTTTACTAGTGAAGCCTAGTTCCATGTCCTACCCCAATGTGGATACAATACCAATAACTTAAACTACACAAAGAATAATAAAGTCCTTGCATTTTCTGGTCATTGGTTGTTAAGACATCACAAGGATTCACCAAAAAATTGAATCATTTGACACTTTGTGGTGCAAACAATTAGTAAAAAAAGTGTGTTCAGAATGTTCATTTTTTTATGAGAATTGGTCTGTCAAATAAAATGTAAACACTAAAAAATAAATTCACTTAAATATAAGGACCAGAATGAACTAAACAAAGTACCTGACTAAATTGAGTTAAATCATGAAAAAGCAACAGGATGTAGATGAAAGAATAGAAAGCATACCTCATACATGTACCACAAGGAAGCATGCCAGAGAGCTTTATGAGCCCATTTAGCCCAAAAATTATGCCAGCCTGAAAATCAAACATACCTAGTTGAATTTTCTGATCGAAATTCTCAAAGGACATACCCAATATGAATCCCCAAACCATAAAAATATGAATTAATTGAAATCACCTAGGATCCCCTTAGCACTTCCTAACGGCCATTCTTGTGCCATCATTCTTCTTTACTCACCTCACTTTACCATTCCTGCAATAACTCTACTCTTGATCGCCCTCAATCTTCATTGCTCACTGTTCTAGGGTTTGGTCTGAGAAAGAGGAAAAACAAAATTGAAGAAGAAGAAGAAGATCTAGCTCAAAAGGGCTTTTGGTTCTAAAGAGGAAAAAAGAGAAAAAAAAATTGAAGAACAAGAAGAATGAGGTTGGGCAAATTTCGCTTCAAACTATTGGTGAAGAGAAGAATATGAAAGAGGAGGATGCGTGAATCAGAAAGAGGAAAACGCAAAAATGGTATTAAAGAAATTCAGGATTCGAAGTTTCTATGATAGGTGATTAAATACCTATCATGATTATTACAAAAATGTCACCGCGTCTAACCTATTATGATAGGTGATGAATTAACAATCATAGAAAATACATATTATGACAGGTCTTCTTACATCTGTGATAATATGTTTTCAGCATAATTTCAATATTGTCACCGCATTCAAATATTATGACAGGTTTACTAAAGTACGTCATAATAACTTTTACTTTTATTGCAAAAATGTCACCAGTCAGCTTATTATGACAGGTAGATTTCACCTATCATAATAAGTCATCATAGAATCTCTTATTTCCATTAGTTATACATAGATTGGTGCCGTATTTAATTATGATCAATAATCACGGTAATTTGTTTGACAAATCTTTGAACCCATAGTTTAAACCATGTGAGATGTTGTGCCTTAATTTTAATTTGTTGAATGCTATCACTTTGTTGTTACAATTGATTTTGCCCGAGTTTCTCTTTCAATCATTAATTTACATGTTACATATGATCAAGGTGATCTTTTACTTCTACAGGACATACAATTTAAGCCAAAAAGTCAACCTTGTGTGGAATAGAATCTTTGTGCAAACCCTTTGAACCTTAAAGGAAAACTTTCTCATTTTCAGAACATTGAGCTTAGTGAAATGTTTTTTACCACCTTACCTTGAGTTAAGAAGAGCATATACTTTAGAGTCATTAAAGTAGTTCAAGTCATAAAGGAGCATTGAGAAGAATAAAAAATAATTGTAAAGAATGAAAGTTTGTGGAGATAAGTTGGAAATTGGTTTTATTTGTTTTGGTGTAAAGGGGAGAAAAAGGTTATATAAGGATTTGATATGTTTTCTCTCTTAGGTCAAGGTGTTTTTGTTATCCAAAAATAGAAAATCTCTTTCTTAGCCCAGCCACAATACATGCCATAAAAGCCCTTGTGATGATAACATGCTTGCGAATGTGTTTAATAATATTTTTGAAACTAAGAACAAAGTTGAATTATGTAAAATTGTGATGGTAGAGAGAGTGACATACATCCCTCTACACTAGTGTGCTTGAGTGAAACACTTCTTCGAGTGAGCAAGCATGATTGTTATTTGTTGTGATTGTTTGAAATTGTTTTCTTGAGTTACTATACCATTGTAGATGAAATGTTTTTCTAGGTCAAGTTACCTTTTGCTTGAGGACAAGCAAGGTTCTAGGTCAATATCGTATTATCTAATTCAAATCTCAGAGATAAAAATTCCAACAATTATTAGTTCACAAACCTCATTACACCTCAAGTTAGGTACACAAACAAAATTTCAGAGACTCATAATAGGTATTAAGCAACATAACTCATCCAAACAGTAATTCAAACTTAAATAACCAATATGCACGCAAAACCAATCAAATCATAAACATAACATTTTTAGTTTCCCTCACTTGACAAAACAACTCAAAGTAGCTATAGAATAACAAACACACCTCCAAGATTACAAGATGCTCTATCTACACAAACATCATAAACACGATTAAATCATACCTTTATGATCACTGATTAGGAAAGACTCATATAGAATATAAAAGGAACACATGCAAGCGAGATAACCTCACATATAGAAGGAAAATAGTTTGGAAAGAGAAAAGAGGTAGAAAACCAACTTACTCAGATTGAGAAAATTGATCCATTGATCTTGAAGAACATATCGTCAGAAGTAATCACATGGTCTTAGTTCTTCAAACAAACAAACTATAAAGATAATTTAGAGAGAAGCAAGAATTAGAAAAGTGGTTTATAGAAAGATATATTATTTTAAGATAATGAAACTCTAGAATTTTATTTATAAATTAAAAATTTTGATATTAAAATATTTAAGACTCCCTATTTTAAATATACTATCAATTTTAAAATACAATTTTTAAGTCTTTACATAAATTATATATTTTTAAAAATATTTTATTTTTAAATTACGAATAATTTAAATTCAATTCATTAAGAAATTCATTTTATTCGTTGATTACTTTCTTCTAAAAATATTTGGAAAAAAACTTATTGAATATTACTTCAAAATTGTATTTGTTTTGTCAGCACTCACTAGTACCTGACTATCTGTTCGTGCGTAGCTTCTTTTTGGAAAATATAGTAATAACCTAATATTTGCATAAACAAGGTATAAATCGTAAAAAACCCCTTTGTTGGGTTTCATATTCAAAGTTAAAATGCACATGTCCTTTAACGTCGGATGCAACATCACTATTATAGTATGTCCTAAACCAATTGCTTACCATACATACAAAACATTATATATGTTGATAGGTTTGTGATGCCCAATTAGATGAGTACAACCTTTTACTGTTAAGAATATTCTCGGTGATGATGACACAACGTTAATTTCATACGAAGGTTTAAGAACAACCTGGCATATATGCCAGTTATTAAAGTTGAGCAAATTTTAGATTGTACTACTAAATAGGCTGGTTGTGCCTGTCCATGGCTTTCATTTTCTTAACATCCTATGTAGTACTTTAATACGAGAATCTTAATAAGATACGGGATATTAGGTAGTTTATGTAATCTAGAGAATAATTAAATAGTACAATAATGGATGACGTATAGAGTAATTAAAGAATAAAAAGTTATATTTATTTTACTATATTACTTGGTAGGGTATAACCTATAACATAATATATATATATATATATATATATATATATATATATATATATATATATGTGTGTGTGACTGTGTAAAACATTTATATTATTAATACATTATCAATAATTGAGAACACTTTATTTTTATTTGAGCTTAATTATCTTTTCATTTTCCCAATAAAATAAATTAAAGAACTTTCAATTGTATTTTTATTAAATGTTTTTAATATAATAAATCTTCAAAATTTTAAAATATTTCAATTGACAGTTATGTTATAATATTTAAATAATGTTATATAATTAATATTTATTACAAAAGACCATAATATTTTATAATTTTGTAATTTTATAATTCTATATTTCACAATTTTATAGTTAGACTTAATTAAGGGTTTAGTTTCTATTGGTCAAAAAGTTTTAAGTTAGTCCACAATTTTTTTAAAGAAAATCAATTACATTCTAACGTTTTAAAAAAATGTCTCCATTGAATCTTTTAAAAAACATTACTAAGAGCGTTAACGAGACACTACATGCCAATTTATATATTTTTAATTTCTTTTTTAAAAATTATGAAACCATACGTTTTGGTGTGACACTATGACAAACAATAACATTTGTTAGTGTTAGTTTTAAGTATTATTATGTTAATTTTAATTGAATTTATATATATGGGTTTGTTAACACGCGTACGCCGGTTTTTCAGTTGGTACGTTTTAACAATGTGTACCGGATTATAGTAGACAAAAATACCCTCATTTATCATAGACTCTAAGTTGTAAGGTCAAGGATATTTAAATAATTTTCATTCTCAAAACTACAACAAAAAAACTTTCAAACCCTTACTCACCTCTCTCATTCCTTTCAACCCTTTCTCTTTCATCTCTCTCACTCTAACATTTTCTCTATCATCTCTATTGTTGCTGTAATTGAAAAAAAAAATCAGAAACCCTTGCCTAACCCTAATAAAAAAAAATCAGAACCACATATTACTCAATGAAGATGGTGGTGGTAATTTGAATTAGAGATATTTTTTAAAAATTGAAAAAGTTTCCTATTTTATAATCATTTTATATTTATTAATGTGTGTAAAATGAACATAAACTTTGTCACTTTATGTTACTCTTTCCAAATCTCAAAGGTAAAAAATGATTTTACAGTTTTTTATCTTGCACAGTGGTTAAAGTTTATTCTAAACGGCTGCAGAAGCTGATTCAGTGATAAAAAAATGGACATAAGGAAATTAAAGAAATAGGTATAGAAGAGCTTACAATTTTTTCAATTCTAGGTTGTAAACTTACATCATGTATACCATACCAAAAGAGAAAGGAAAAAAGAAACACTTTGTGTAAAGGGAAAAGGACAATAGAGGGAAATATCTTGTTCTTTAAAAATATAATGAAATGTGGTGTAGATGTGTAAATGATGAATGAAAATTTAATTGATTTATGAAGGTTTTATTTACATGAATTGGATAAGTGAGGAAGGTGGATTAGGGTTAGACAAGGGTTTCTGATTATTTTTTTCAATTAGGGCAACAGTAAGGATGGCAGAGAAAATATTGGAGTGAAAGATGATGAAAGAGAAAGGGTTGAGAGGAATGAGGGAGGTGAGTAAGGGTTTGGGGGTTTCTTTTTTTTTTTTTAGTTTTGAGAATGAAAGTTATTTAAATATCCTTGACCTTAAAACTTAGAATCCATGATAAATGAGGGTATTTTTGTCTACTATAATCCGGTACACATTATTAAAACGTACCAACTGAAAAACAGGCGTACGCGTGTTAACAAACCCCATATATATATATATATATATATATATATATATATATATATATATATATATATTTGATTCAATTTTATCCTAATTTTTCTTAAAATAGAATAATATTATATTTTTTTTAAATTGGAACAAAATTTATTATTTCTATAAATATCATAATAATATTTATATTAAAATTTAATGATAAAAGTCATAATTAAGGAAACATAGACTAATAATATATAACGAGTAATATGTTCAAAAGTCACTTTTAATAAAAAAAAATATCAATAGAAGATTTATTAGTGTTGTCAAAATGGTTTGAAACCCATTAGTTAACTTGGCTCACCACGGGTTTGAGCCGGGTTGGGTTGAAAAAAAATGTGAAAATTTTGATGCGAGCCAATTTTGACTTGGCTCGCTAAAAACCTGGTTCACTCGGGTTGAATCCATGGTGAGCCGGGTTGGCTCACCAACCCACCTTTTTTTTATTGAAATCAAATTAATTAAATTAATTATTTAAATCCTATTTTTTTATTGAAATCAAATTAATTAAATTAATTATTCAAAATGCACAACCTTTACTTTGCAATAGAGCCTTTCGTGTTGTGTTGTGTTGTTGTCTATCCAAAAGTTCCCCTTTGCTATATATATTGTTAAAGACTATATGCAGTTTCTTGGTCAAACAGTTTTTGATAACGGTTGATTTCACCGTTATTTGTGACTTAATTTTGATACTAAATGAACCCTTTTTGACTTAGAAACTTGTTTAAATCTCTTGTTTTTGGTTAAGTTGTGAATAAAGAGAGTTGAGGTTAGAACTTATGATTTTATCACTAATTCCCTTGATTTTGTAGGAAATTTGGATGATTTGGAAGAGGAGTTGAAGTACTAAGGAGTTGGAACTCAGGAAGGACTGAAAAAGCATCAGAAAGGAACATTGTAGGACGCCTAAGAGCCCTTTTTGAGGCCCTTAGTGCTGAAGCCTCATAGTCACGCCTGGGCACCCATTCTGGGGCGTAGAGCACCAACTTCTGAGTGTCATTCCATGCCTGGATGCCCTCTGAGGGGCACTGAGCGAAACTACTCTCGCATCACCGCCTGGGCACCCCACTTTGAGTGTTGAGCGCTGGCGACATGGGCTTGGACTTTTTATTATATCTATTTAAGGACCCAAATACTTTAGGGATTGTATCTTTTGATAGAATAGATGCAAATTCAAACTTTTTGACTCTTTGGAGGTAGGATTGGATGCGGGAGCACTCCTCTTCAGTTTTTAGGGTTTATTTTTCATTCTTTTTCCATTGTACCATCTAGTTTCTCCATGACAATGGGGAACTAAACATTATTTGTTGTCGGGGGATGATGTAACCTTGTGAATTCTCATGTATTTGAATTGATTCTGATTTATATATGCTTCATTCATTAATTGTTAGGGTTATTTTTCTTTCCTCAATGGTTGCTTTGTTTAACTCATTCATTTCATGATGTATGATTTACATAAGTATCGGCAAATATCTTACAATTCATGATCTGGAGAATCTCTCCTAAGGGAACTATTGCTTAGACATAGGGATAGAACACTTTGTTATCTGAAGCTTCTAATAGTAATGCAAAATTAATTATTAGGGATGCAAAACATTATGGCCTAGTAATTAAGGATAGACTTTCTTCGCCGAGACATCGGGTTTTAAGTAATTTAGAAAGTGATATTAATATTTAATGAAGAAGTAGAATTCTTATATACATGAGATTGATTAGGTGAAATCTAAACCCCAACAACATATTCATCTCATATTAAAACCAACCATTCACTTTTGCGTTTTTCTTCAATTTATCACAATTGCATTCATATTTACTTTTCTGCATTATGCATTCTAAACCTAAGAAATTTGTTCCTAAAGTCATAATTAGTTAAGCAATTACACAATTGTTTAGTGCCGAGAGTCTCTTGGGAAATGACACTTGGTCTTACCAAACTATTATTACTCAATACGACTTAGTACGCTTGATGAAGTCTTAACAGTTGTGTAGGTGTCATTAAACTAAATTGGCAAAATTTTATGTTTGATAGCTTAGAATATATAACAAAAGAGTTCTTTTGTTTCATTTTCTTTTATATTAATTGGTCCAATTATTATTGTTTCAATTTGGTCGATCAAAGTAACATGTTATAAGAATCTCAGAAAAAGAGGATGAAAAAAAGTTAAGTGAGCCAATGAGTCAACCCGTCTAACCCACCAACCCGTGGTGGGTCTGGTCAGGTTAAAATTTTTTCGACTCGCTAATAAATGAGTCGGGTTGGGTTGACTCACTAAGTAGTCAACCCATGGTGGGTCGAGTCAGGTTACCCGTTTTGACAACTTTAAGATAAATTTGGTTTCAATCTGGATAGGGATAATATGACTATATTTTTACAAAAAAATTGGAATTAAATTGAATCAAACAAACATATATAGAGATAAAATTAAAATCAAGATAGACATTAACACTAACACCTTACATTACCCTCTCACATGACACTACAGTGTCACATTTCACACAAGGGACTCAACACATGGCAGTCAATATTTTTGCCAAAAACAAATTAAAAAAATTTAAAAAAAATTGAAAAAACTAAAAACACCACATATTGCCATGTGACATATTATTAATGCCATTGGTATATTTTTAAATAATTGAAGTATATTTTCAAAAGTTAAAACATAATTGAGATTTTTTTAAAAAATAGATCAACTTAATTTTTTTTAAAAAAAGGATAAAACAAATAATTAAACCTTATAATTATATATTTTATATTTTTATAATTTTATAATTTATAATTTTATAATTTTTACTAAATTTAATAATAATTTTCTTTTATCTATTACTACTATATATAGTAGTTTTACATAAGGTTAAAAATAATTTAAATATTATCTCTTTTTAATGTTTTTACGGAATTTTCTGTTTTAAAGTTAGTATGGAAAGTAATATTTATCTTCAATAATATTATCTCAATGTTCAGAAATAAAAATGAAATTTCTAAAGTGATTACTCTTTCCTTTTAAATCTTTATTGGAGATTTGTTTTGATACACGGTTCCGATCTCAAGTATTTTTTTGATTAATTTTGATTCTTAAGTAAGATGAGATTATTGGTTGTAATAGGAATACAAGTCTTGAGTCGATGTTTATTGAAAATGACTGGTCATTTTTAATAGAGGGTTTAAGGGATTATTGGTTTCATTATCGACCCATGATAAGTACCAATATTCCACTCTCAAGTATTTCGAATGACATTATTAGAGTTAAACATCCCTCGTTCGAGGTATTGTTCACTTTAGAGACTAAAATCACATTACAATTTTATCCTTAAAAGACGATTCAGAGGATAAAAAGATGAAAGAGTATTTAAATTATCCTATGTCTCGACTCCTTAACAATGTAGAACTATTGGGTGAGGTAGGAAAACAAACAATTATATAAAAAAGATAAAAAAAATGAGATTTTAAAAATAAATTTTTATTCTTGAAAAAAATTAAAACCCTTATTTCTCATAAACCTCAAAACTAAATGATTTGATATTCACGGTTACACTTTTCCATTTGCACTCTTTAAAAACTCTATTATTCAATCAAATAATTAATTAAATGGTGTTTATAAAGTAGATCAAATTTATAAAATTTGATGTAAATGAAAAATTAAGATTTAAATATAATTTTGTTGTTTCAATTTAGATTTATTTTGGGTTGTCCAAATTTTAAAAGCTATTATTTTAAAAATAGTTTCAGTTTTATTACATTGCCTAACATTTTAGGGTCATTTTTAAAATTAGTGAGGTGAAAGTAATATTTTTTAAAATAAGAAAAGCAAAAGAAAACATTACACCAAACTTAAAAAAGAAAAACATTCAAGCAAAACTATTTTCATTTTGTCATAGATTCATGGATATTTTGGTACAATCTCAATAGTAGATAATATGTTCTAATGTTAGAGGATACGATTATATTTATGAGAGAGTACGATAGTTCTGAATATGATTTCTTTAGAGGTAAAAAAAAGTAAATAAGAGAACAACGCATAATAAAACAAAAATTGAGACACAATAATCTAGTAAATTGATAAGTCAACGGAAATTCATCACAAAGATTGTCATCTTTGATAAGAACCATAATTAAAGATGCTACAATTTAATCAATTGATAAGTGAAGGAAGATTCTCCACAAAGAATTCAATTTTTGATAAGAACCAGAGTCCTATGACAAGAATCAAGAGACCATCTCTTAATGAAAACCAATTTCTTATATTGACCATCCAATGTATCTACATATGTGTTTAGTACCCCTATATATAGACACAAAAGTTTAAGCAACCTAAGAAATCTAAAAATAAAAGTCCAAACACCAAAGACCCAAAAATAACTTATAAATTTAAAAACAAAAACGAATTGTTCATCTCATCCAACAAAACACCTCTCTTGCCAAGCGAACTTATAAAATTAAAATAAAATTATTAAACTTTTAATTTCATATTAAAATAAAATTAAAAAACTTTGATTGTCTTTACTATTCTATAAAGGGGTTCCAAGTCTTTATCTTTATTTTATTTAAGTTTCAAGCTTCATGGAATATCATTAGCCTTAAGGAGATTTGTATTTCTAAGTGTTTGCTCCTTGACCTTGTCATAGGTCTTTTGAATTGTAATGACTTTTCCTTAACCTTTTTCTATATAGGATCCAGAGGTAGTTTTCTATCATTCCCTCCTTTTTGAAGCAATTTTGTCCTCAAATTTGTACTTAAATCAAACAAAAACAAGTCATTAATGTTAAAATTAGAACTCACTCCATAATCATTGGATATATCAACAATGTAAGCATTATCATTAATCATCTTAAGAACTTGAAAAGGCTTGTCTCCTTTAGTTAGGAGCTTAGGTTTCCTTTTGGAAGGAAACCTCTCCTTCCTAAAGTGAACCCACACCTAATCTCTAGGTTCAAACTTCATCTTTTAGCTCCCTTGGTTAGCTTTAGAAGTCAGTTTCTCCATCTTTTCAATTTGTGCATTCACTTTCTTATACAAGTTCCTAACAAACTTAGCTTTATCAAGACTATCTTTGTTAGTCATAGAATCAATATTAGGTAAAGGTAACAAATCTAAGGGAGTTAGAGGACTAAAACCATAGACTACCTCAAAAAGAGACATATGAGTTGTAGAATGAACTACATTATTATAAGCAAACTCCACATGATCAATCCTCCTAAGTTCTTAAATTCTTATTTACAAAAAATCTAAGAGTTAAAAAAGAGTTCAGTTTACCACTTTGGTTTGTCTATTTGTTTAAGGATGACAAGTTGTAGAGCAATGAGTATAATTTGTTAGATTTTACTGAGGTTGTTGAAGGAAGACTGGATGTATGCTTGGCCTAACCAGTATAAAATGATCGTGTTAATCTTTCTCTATCATTTTCTCTTTTATTTTTTATTCATCACTTTTATTGATTTCAAGAAAACCAAAGATTTTGCAAAGCTTTTGAGAAGATCAAATTTTTAAAGCAAAATCCAATTAACTCCCTCCCCCCCTCTTGGTTTGAGATATAAGGAATCTCTTTTCTAACAACTGTTGTGGCAAGGAATGAAGTGAGCCATCTTTGAGAACCTGATGATGATGTTATTGATGGCTCGATAGTCAAAACACATCCTACATGATCCATCTTTCTTAGGAACAAGGATGGCTGACATGGCACATGGGCTCAAGCTCTCTTTAACCCATCATTTCTCCATGAGTTGCTCAACTTGCTTTTGTATTTCTCTAATCTCTTCTAAATTGTTCCTATATGTTGGCCTATTAGGAAGTGATGCAACAAGAATGAAGTACATGTTATGTTCTGTTGAGATTGTTGATAAGGGGAGCACTGGTTTAGCTAAACCTTACAATCTCATAGTGTTTCTGGCTTTTGATGATGACAACACATTATTAATAACACATGTATCATTATGTGTTGCATGTTCATAACTTTCATGTCAATGATTACTTGAAAACATGTTTGTGTTGATTCTGTCATTATATGCAAATTCATTGTGTAATACATGAGACATTATTTGTGATTGCATAACATTTGATTTGAAAAAAGAAAAACCACATGCACTTTTGTTGAACTTATATTGTGTGGCAAAACAACAGTTTTAAGTCGACTTCATTATGAAGCAAGTCGATTAAAGCTCGTGTCTTTGCACAAACTTTTTCAAAGTGTGCTGTGAACAGTTCTGCAAAGAAATTTTTTCAAAACTACATTAAAGTGTAACTTAGTCGACTATGTGCGCAAGCCATTCGACTTAGTTAGTTTTGTTTTGAAAATCTGTTAATGCTTGTGAAGTATAACGGCTATATTTTGTATCTTTGACCAAACATTAATTGTTAGTCAACTACATTAAATATGGAATCAATTAAGTTGGTCTTATTGCTGCTATATGTTATAACTGTTATAACTGTCTGCATTGAGTTGACTGCATTAGTAGCACAATCGACTAGAGGAGCGTCTGTTTTGTGATAAACTATATATAGTCATGAGTTTGATTTTCAAAAGAGACTTTTGTGATTTTAACGATTTCAGTGATTCTTTTCAGATTTTGCAGAACGTGTTAAGCTCCAAGAACTCATCAAGAAGATCGTGGTGATCATTCTTTGGTGATTGCTTAAAAAGCAAGTGTTTGTGCTGAAAGGCAGATTGATCATACTGCACATAGAGGTGTTTTAGATTCGTGATCAATTACTTCTCTCAATCTTTGTAAGATTGTGGTTGCCCTGTTGTGATTACAGGAAGAGGACATGTTGTGTTCTAGGACTTTGAGGATTGTTCAAAGTGATTAAAGACTGCAGGAGAGGGATATCTTGCTGCTGTTCTTTGTGTGTATATGCCTATATTTTGGTTAGAGGGTGAGATAGATATTTTCAATTTTGACGTCGAGGTCTCTATAGAAACTTTGTTGTAAAAACCTTGACCATTATAGTGCATTTGCTTTTGGGTATAGGAAGGACACTGGATGTAGGCAGTTTGGCTGAACCAATATAAAAACTGCATTTCAATCTTCTATCACTGAACTCTTTACATTTCAAGTTGACTTTACTTTTAACGTAGTCAACTATTTTCCGCTACACTTGAATTATCTTTTTCCTTGCGATTCAAGAAACTTTTGAAAGTTTACTCCTTTGCGAAAAAGATTTTAAAAAGACTATGATTTTAAAAAGAACCTTTTTCCCTTTAAACAACAAAGAATGTTTGTTGGTTAGGCCATCATGTGTCACCCTTTTATCATATTTGTCATGGCCTTCCCAACACTAAGTGACTCACCTCCATAGGTACCACATTACATGGCACCTCATCTGCATACTTGCCTATACAAAGAAAGCAATATTCATTTGTTTATCCATTACCAACGTTCCATCCTAGGATTTTTACCGACAAATTTATCCATTATCCATTACCAATGTTATATACAAAAATTCTTAAAAGTAGCGATGGACTTTTACCGACGGATACATATTCGTCGATAAATTTGAATTCCCAACAGATTTATCGATGGATTTTGAGTTTTTTTACCGAAGGAAAAAGGCCATCGGTAAATTCGTCGGTAATGTGCATCACTTACCAAAGGAAAAGGCCATCGGTAATGTGCATGTCACTTACCCAAGGAAAAAGGCCATCGGTAAATTCCTCAGAATGTGCATGTCACTAACCAAAGACAAAAGGTCGTCGGTAAATCCGTCGGTAATGCAACGTAAAAATAGTGGGAGTTTTCCCACCTAGCCTTTCTCTCTTGCTGTGAATCACACCTTATAAAAAATTTTCTACCACTTTCTCTTTCATTGTAGACTCTTCTTTCCCACTTCCCACTTTTTCTTCTCTTTCCCCACTTCTCCATTTCTCTCACACCGTCTCGATTGTGTTATGTCGCAGCCACCATCTTCGTCCAGCCATGCCGTCGCCGTCATCTTCTCCGTTGAATCATGCCTCCGTCTTCTCCATTGATGCTTCTATTCTTCCATTGTTGTTGTGCCACACATAATGCATCCAAACCCGACTTCTCGTTTCCTCTCTCTTTTTTTTTGTATGACATTGTTGTAATGGTAATGGTAATTAGGTGAAAATAAAATTATAAAACAAAGCAAAGTGGAATAATGAATAAAAACAGTATGATAAATTTTCATGCAGCTTATAAAATTGTTAGAATCTATATGAAATTTGGTTGTAATGTCTTCATTTTTTTGGACTGGAAAAAAATGAAGGAAAGAAGAAGGGGGGAGAGGAAGATGATGAACCTGATCGCAGTATTTACCGACGGATTTTTTCCTTCAGTAATTACCGATAGATTTTTCTTTCGGTAATTACCGATGGATTGTTTCCTTCGGTAATTACCGACGGATTTACCGAAAGATTTTTCCTTCGGTAATTACCGACGGATTTACTGACAATTTTTTCCTTCAACAATTACTGACGGAATAAAAAAAACTGTCAGTAAAATTTACCGACAAAACTTTTACCGAGGGATGTTTGGTTGTCGGTAATTTTAATTTATCAACGGATTTTGCACATTATCGACGGATTTTGGTCGTCGGTAATATTAGTTTTTATTGAAGTTACCACATTTGTATGACTCCCTCCACCAATGATAAGTGAGCACATCTAGAATGGAAAATACTTCTCCTTTGGGTTTGATCCTTATCCTTCCTCATACTTCCCAACAACCTTCTAACCATCAAAAGATCTCACTCCAAAGGTGGTACTTCACACTCCTTCCCTTCATCTTCAATACTATAAGAATCAAAAGATTCGTTAGATGAAGACTCACTAATGGTCTCCCCACTCTCCAATTGGACCATAGTTCTCTTGTTAGGGTTTGGAGATGTTATATGCTCGCTTTCCAAGCATTTGAAGCATTTTTTAGAACTTAAATGTGAAGAAAAAGAAATATTAGGTTGAGAAGTTATTCTATCACTTGAAGACTCCTTGTCCTTAAGTTTGATTGTTGTAAAAGTATTTCCTTCCTTCTTAAGTTTCTCCTTATTGTTCCATGAGGTGGATAATTTTTTATAGGAACTCCTATTTTTGAGTTGTTGTTCTACCTTAGTTGTTCGGTGAATGAGATACTCAAAAGTGTTGTAATGATGCATCTCCAATACATCTTGAATCTCCCTATTTAATCCATTCAAAAATTTAGTCATTGTAGCCAAAGGTGTTTCCTCTTTTTCCCCCTTCATCAATGTGACTTCCATATCTTGGACATAATCTTCAAAACTCTTATTTTCTTGTGTAAGTCTTTGTAGTTTTTTGAAGATCTCCCCTTTTAGATAAGGAGACACAAATCTTTCCCTCAAAGCGAACTTCAATTCCCAGGAAGAAATTGGTTGTCTTCTCCTCCTAGCTATGTCCATGGTGATTTGATTCCACCAATTCATAACATAGACTTCAAACTCTAAGGGTGCCATAAAACTTTTATCATCATCTTCATAATCATAAAAGTTGAAGATTTGGTTAAGCTTAATTTCTCATGCAAGTTAGGCTTCTAGATCATTAGCTCCATTAAATTTAAGAATTTTAATTTTTCTCAACATTTTATCTCTTATAAGCTTATGATTCTCAAACTCCTCTCGTTTTTAACTTCATCTTAGTTTAAAAACATGTTCCTCTTCATCAGTTATAAGAAGAATGACCTGATTCATCATGTCTTCTTCTCATTCTCCATTCCTTCCAATCTTATACTTCTCATTCTCCATTCCTTCCAATCTTATACTCACATCTTCGTTATTAAAGAATACACCCTCATATGATATAATTAAAAGGAGCCTTATGTAAATTCTGATTCAGTAAAATTGTAAAAGATTAAAATTGTAAAATTATACATATTCTATGTTTTAAAAATTTAATGTGAAACTTTGTCTTAAAGTATATTGATAATTAACTTTAAATTTATAACATTATTTATAGTATGAGGTTTGTTCTTAATTCATTTTCAATCCACAATCTGAATCAAATTATTCAATTGAGAAATATATATATATATATATATATATATATATATATATATATATATATATATATATATATATATATTGATTTGTTTTTAATTTTCGATTATATTTTTAAAATTTATTTATTCTTTTAATATATTTATTTCTAAAAGAAAGAAATAAAAGAGAAACAATCCTAGAAGGAAAAAAGACATTTAAAAGAGCAAATTTAACCTAAAGAATTTCTCCAAAGCCTTGATTCTTCATAAATCATTTCTTCGTTCAATGTACCAAAATTGTCAAATTTACTAACTAACCCATTTTCACTTCAGTTTAATTACAAATATAAAACCTAACAAAGCTTTGAAGTTTACAGAAAAATAATTAGATTGTCCCCTAATGCAATGGTTTGACAAGTTCCACGGGCAATCCATAGTTTTTCTTGTTTTTGTGCACGAAAAACAATTTTTTTTTGGGATAACACTTTCATTGTTTTCACTTTCTTCATACTTATTTAATCTTCTCTTTCTCCTCTACCAAATAATACACATTCTTAATTATATACAAAGGAAAGTTCAGTGTGGAGCTTTTAAAAAATATTTTAATTAAACTAAAGTGGTGTTTAACTGAATTGAATTATGTAAAGAAAAACTAAATTGTTTAAAAAATAACTGAACTATTATACTAGTTTAGTTTTTTGAAATTGAATTGCTGCAAAATAAAGCCAATTAAACAAAATGATTATCAGTAATACTTGAAATAATTAAGATAATTCAACCAAATTTAAAACAGTTGATACTAATTCAAATTAGTTTGATTCACTTTTAAAGTGTGATGTAATTTAATTCAATTTATTTAACTATTTTTAAGCTTAACTTAATTTTATAATTTTATAATGATTTAATGCAACTATGTATCACCAATTAAGGTATGGTGGCAAGACTATTATTATTCATCATGGTTTGGTGAGAGAAATGTAATAAAAGGTAATTAAAGTGAGTAGTAAAGGGAAGGTAAAAGGAAATATAGAGAAAAGAGATGAAACGGTGGGAAAAAGTGAGACTTGATTCTCGTTATTTTGATAAATTTTGATGGTGAAACCCTAAAAGGAGTAGCTTACGTAAAGAATCAAACACTCCTTCTATGAAATTTAGAGTCAAAAGTAATAAAAGTAAGACCCTCTCACGGCCTAAGTTTAAGGTGAGAATTGTATCTTTTTATATTGTAAGTTGACTTAATTTTTAGTTTAAGTAAGAATGAATTATGTTTAAACTCATTCTAATATGGTATTATTACCTATTCTAATAAGATTTATAAGATTTGTTAGATTTATCGTATTACTCACTAGTAGACACTAGTAAAAAATCGATCTTTTACCGCGCATATTATGTCGCGGTTCAATAGAAACCGAAGCATAATATTGTGCGGTGACATTTTTGAAATTATATCGACAGTATAGGCTACGGTTCTACGGGGAACCGCGGCCTATTCCCTCTGCAAAATTCTGACATTCCCCAAAAGCAGGTCTGAAAAAAAAATTCAGGGGAATAGACCGCAGTTCTGAGGGGAACCGCGGTATATTCCCCCTGCAAAAAAAATTCAGGAAAAGCAGTTCTAAAAAAAATTCAGGGGAATATACCCCGGTTCAGGGGGAACCGCGGTATATTCCCCCTGCAAAAAAAAATCAGGAAAAGCAATTCTGAAAAAAAAAATTCAGGGGAATATACTGCGGTTCCCCGAAGAACCGCGGTATATTCCCCTGCAATTTTTTTTCATTTCTGACTTGTCGAGAAGTCAGAAATTTGCGGAAAAAAAAATTCAGGGGAATATACCGCAGTTCTTAGGGGAACTGCGGTCTATTCCCGTGCGAAATTTTAAATTTTGAATATTTAAGGGAATAGGCCGTGGTTTGGCGGTGAACCGCGGCATAAAGTTTGAAAAAAATTTCAAAAATGTCATTTCAGATGTATTTTGAATTTTTTTTTCAAGAGAATAGGCCTCGGTTAAGTGGTGAACCGCGGTCTATTCCCTTGCTTAGGTTACAAAAATAAAAGACACAGGAACAATGTCATCATTTTCCTTCTTCTTCACGCGCAAACAATTTCAGAGCCTCCTTTGTCACGCGATCCTCTGCTTCCATTTTCAATCATTTTTCACCGTTTAAACCCATTTTTGTTCGGTGTCGTGGCCATTGTCAATGTTGGGAAAGAGTTTTAACCGATCAAAATCATTCGAAACGTCTTTTTATTGCTTTTTCCGATTCTTCCCCTTAGAGGTAAACTGCGTTTTGATGTTTGTTTTTATTTCTAAAACTAATATTTGTTTGTATATTTTAACAAGTTTGAATTTTTTAGAGTTGAATTTTCTAGCGTTTTGATCGTGGGTTGTTCATTGTTATTAGCTTTTCACACTATCAGGTTCTTATATTAATGTTTAAATTTTACTTTTATTAGATTGTATAATTTTGTATGATTAAATATGTGATTGAATGATCATATAATTTTGTATCCTTAGATTTTGTATGATTGTATAATTTTTATGATAGTATGATTTTTTATTTTAAAGTCAGAATATTTACGTATGGATCGAAATTGGATGTAAATATTGATTATTGTGTTGAATCTGCGTTGAATCTGCGTTGATATGCAGGTCTGTTTTTGTGATACTAGATATCACAAAAATAGACCTGCTGTTGAAAAAAATTTCAGGAGAATAGGCCGCGGTTGTGGCCAAAACCGCGGTAGAAAGTTAGACGATTTTTTTTAAAAAAAAAGGGAAATATGCCGCTGTTCCAGCAGGTCTATTACCGCGGTTGGAACCGCGGCCAAAAGGTTAGACAAATTTTTTTTAAAAAAAAAATGGGTTTTGACCGCGGTTCAATAAAGAACCGCTGTTATATCCCCAGGTTATTACCGCGGTTGGAACCGCGACCTAAAGTCCCAGACTTATTACCTCGCCCGTATATACCGCGGTTCTAAAACCGCGACGTATAGTAAAAAATAACCGCGGTCGTCTCCCTTTGCTGCACAAGTGAGATTACATCATATCTTACTTCATAAATATATAATATCATGTATGAGATGAATATGTTTTTACTTGAGGTGGTGTATTGGAAATTCTATGATCAATTAGACATAATATTAATTTATAATATATAAGTAAGAGCAACATTTATTTTACAAGTTAGTTTTATGAAAATGAATTACATTTAATCTCACCTCATGAATACGAGAATCTTTCCTTTTAAGATTTGTTAAACTTATTTAGTCATTTGCTATCAAACCATTAAATTGAGTCACATGTACGAAATAAACATATATTGACAAGAGAGAGTTTGTAAAAGATCTCATATACATTATAAATTAAATCATTTTATCATTAGACTTAAGCTTGTCTGCTAATAAATTATTACTTATTTTTTTCTCTCATTTCTTTTCTCTTTTCATTTATTGTTTTAAAAACACCTTCCCAAAAGTAATAATGTTTAGAATCAATTTCTCAAATATGAAAATTTTAATTTCTACAACCTAATTCCTATAATCACTAGGACTGGGCACAATTTACTGAAAAACTTCAAACTACAGTTTATTTGTACTCTTTCATACTTAAAAAAATTAAACTATTTTTACTAAAACTTATTTATACTATGTAACAGTTCAGTTTAAATAAACTGAACTTATTTTATTTGTACTATAGTTAACTACTTAACTGTGGTTTAGGTTTTTATTCTTGTTACATTCCTTTTTCATTGTGTCAAAGGCTCGTTACTATTGAAGACTCACTACTCTTGAAGTTTTCTTGCTGTGGAAGGCTCTTGTCGTCGAAGCCTCGTCACCGTCGATGCAGGCTAGGTTTATTGCAGGTCTGGTTTTGATGTAGGATCTGATGCGGTGATGGATTTGCGATTATGGTACTCGAGGAAGAAGAAAGGGTTCGCTGTTTGGATTCTTTGCAGGTTGCGATTTGGATTCGGCTTAGAGGAGATGGATTCACCTCTGCTGATGGCGCGACGATGTTAGGTGGCGTGACTCCTGATGGCGGCAACGCGGCGAGTCGCAATGTGGTTGTAGGTGGTGGAAGACGCGAGAATTTGGCGCTACGTCAAAGATGACAAATTGGGTTCTTTGGCTTTTTGATTTTGCAGGTGAGTCTGGCGCGAGAAGCTTCGCGTGATGAAGATGGTGATTCTTTTGGTTGTATTCTACGGCGCGGCGGCTCATGTCTGGCGGTGGTTGTTGTGCGACGGCGACCTTGGGCGAGCTCATGGTGGCCGATGAGGGTCACTAGATGGCTGCCATGGAGGAGGTAACGACGACTAGGGTTTCTGGATTGGGAATTAGGGTTTCAGTGGTGGAAGATGATGATGTGGCATAGGGCATAAGGTGGCAGCTTGTGGTTGGACAAATCTTTGTTAGATGGATTCCCACATGACGTAATTTGGTGGTGTTTAGTTAGGAGGGGTGTGGATAGGAAAATTTAGGGGTGCAGTAGTAAAGAATGTTCGTTTTGCCTTTGTATATTCTTTTCCAAACAAATTCTAACTTTGGGTTTTAATGTGCATTTTTTGACCAATAACTTGTAATTTCAGTTGCACGTTGACTGGACTATTGCAGTTTAACTGAACTAAAAAATAGTTTAATTCAGTTTTTTTGAACTATTTTTTTAGTTCAATTCAGTTTACTTGAATTGTTTTATGATTAACTATAATTATTTATAGTTCAGTTCAGTTTAGTACACTTTGTCCAACCCTAATAATCACTACATTATTTAGATTACATTACTCTTGAGAGTCATTACTTATATTATTATTATCACTATCTACTAATTTTATTAAAGATAAATGTATTTTTAGTTCTTATATTGATCCTACCCATGTTATTTAATAAACTTAGTATCACACAGTAATAAATTTCAATTTCACTTCAAACATAGGAACTAAAAATATATTTAATTAATTTTATTGTTATCATTATAAATGTATTTAAATAGGCTTAAATCCTTAATTGGTCCCCATATTATGAGGGAATTTTCAGTTTAGTACCCGCTTTTAAAAGTGTATACATTGGGTCTCCATGTTTTGCAATTTGTGTCAATTTAGTGAATTAAAGACACTTCAAACAAGTTTGTAACAGCAATTGGAAGGTGTCCAAACGTTCAAACAGTTAATAAACATGTTACAACTCAAAATGACTTGTCCACTTGCAAATTTTCAAGTGAAATTGATGGTTCAAAGGGACTAAATTGACACAATCTTATGTTCTGTGTTATCCTTCTAACGGTACATAGATAAAAAAAAATGTTATAATATTCTTCATATATTATACATTATTGTGTATAATGTGAGCCACTAATTGAAAGCAATAGTGTTGCACTCAGTATTATTTTTATTAAAAACCACCAACTCAAACTAATACAAAACTAACCTGTCGATCATCCTCCCCAACCGAGAACTCGAACAATCACCTTTTCATAGCCAACAAAAGCCATCATAATGTGGAATGAATTTCAAATGTGAGCCTGTATTCCCTAGGCCTGCATTGAGTAGGAAAAAGAGAATTATATAAAAAAAAACTCAGAAATCTAAATTTATTATTTTAAAAATTTTAATTATTTTAAGTTAATGATAACATTTTAATCTCTTTTTTTTTATTATGATGATAATGATTTATTTATGTTGAATATACTTGCAACATTTTTCTGTTAAAGAACCCAACATATAGTAAAAAAAAAATCAACAAACTTTAATAATTGCATAACAAATTACAAAATAAGAAAGAAACAGGAAATGACTACCTAATTTGGGTTAAAATTTAAAACATCTCCTTCTATCTTGTCCCTTGAGTGTTATGTAAACATCACTTTGTTAACACAATTAACTCCTAGTGTTATAGCCTAAACCAACAATCTAGGTATACGTGGATAAAATGTTGGATGCTTATATAAATATAAAAATGCATAATTTGCTGTTTAACTTATAAGATAGATAGTGTGAAAAGAAACTACAATCTTAATCAATCAAAAATCAATAAACTTATTTTTCAAAGAAATTATTGCAATTGAGAATATAAAAACTACCTACATTTCCAATGAGTAGACTATTTATTTACAAAGTAAATTATCCAATCCAGAATGTTTTTTTTTTTCTTGTATTCTACTGTTAAGCAAAAGAATGTATATTCTATTGTTAATTAGATTGTAAATAGGTTCATTAAACAGCATAGATCTTAGTTTTTATTAGATGATATCAACACATATTTCATTGAGTAATAAAACAAAAAAATCAAATGTTAATGAAAACCTGGTTTCCAATGGATGACTTGAGAGTAGGTAAATCCATAGCTTGGTCGGTTGGTTGAAACAAAAAATGAGTAGGTAGGACTGCGATGTCAAAAATCGTGCAAAAAGCATGAAAAAAAGAAAAAGCAGAATAAAATAAGAATGAAAAGCATGGAGCAGAAAAGGCAAAGATTATTACAGTCAAAGATGGCACGCTAGCTGAAGAAAAGAGGAAGCCACGCACGCACGACGACCCCAGATATCTATCTACCTACCATCGTAAGAAAGACAGTGACGATGAAAGAAAGAAGAGAGAAAAGGGAACAAAAATGAAGTGGATGTTTCAGATAGAAAGGAATATGAAACGTTATGAGAAGACAAGAGAATAAAGCACAACAGGCACCACTTGACGACCAAATCTTCTCATTAAAGTTTAAGTATTGCAAAATTATATTTTAATTTACCTTTTTATTTTTATTAGTGATGTAACATCTACTTTAGAATTCCTTTACTCTAATTACTTCAAAAAAATCATTTCATAATAGATAAATAATTCATATAGATGTAATTACCTACAGGACTCCTTTGAATAAATTTTTTTAAGTATAAATATCATGTCATCTACAAAAATATAAATATAAACAAAAAAAGTAGGCTTAAATCCTTAATTGGTCCCCATGTTAAGAGGGAATTTTCAGTTTAGTACCCGCTTTTAAAAGTGTATACATTGAGTCTCCATGTTTTGCAATTTGTGTCAATTTAATCCCTTTGAACCATCAATTTGGCTTGAAAATTGCAAGTGGACAATTCATTTTGAGTTGGAGCATGTTTATTAACTGTTTGAACGTTTGGACACCTTTCAATTGTTGTTACAAACTTGTTTGAAGTGTCATTAATTCACTAAATTGACACAAATTGCAAAACGTGGTGATCCAATGTATACACTTTTAAAAGCGGGTACTAAACTGAAAATTTTCTCCATGGAGACCAATTAAAAATTTAAGCCAGAAAAATAATATATATATATATATATATATATATATATAATATTTACATAATTATAAACAATTTTGACTAATAACTTTGTGAGGTATGTTATTTTTTACTCTTAATATCAAACAATTTTCACTAATATCAAATTAATGTTGAAATTAAAAATAAATATTTAAGAACGTTAGTTATGTGAAAGTTTAACATTTGTTAATGATGAATACCATAAAGAGACCGATGTTTAATTAGTCCAATTTCAAATTAATATATGATATTTGTTAATGCATTAACATAGGTTAAAAGACTTTAGCTATGTTATAGTCCGACATGTTATGAGGTATGTTAATGCATTAATATACTTCAAATGCTAATTCTTTTTTTAAAAATATTTTTTATATTTATAATTTACCTAAAAAGCCAACAAAAGTCTAACACAACTCAAAAAATTTCTCAACACATATTATATATATATCAGAACTAAAACTACTAAAGCAAAATCTAATTATTAATACTAAAACTAACAAAAATAAAACTATTAAGAGATAACTAAAACTTTCATAATAGAAATACACTCCTAGATTGTTTTCCAGCAAAGTAACTCATTCCAAGCATAATAACTAAAAATTTCTAACATGTTAAAGGTATATATTATTATCTCATTCCAAGCATCACTAATTCTTATCCAAATGATTCTTTTTATCTAATACATGACATAATATCCACATACCTATAAATCTAGTTGTTTATTTCACTAAACATGACAAAGAAAATAATCACATATCAAGGACATAAATTGAAATTTGAAAATTAATAACTTTAAGATGAATTAGTTCTAACCTTTAGATATAATACTTGAATTTGTTATGTTATAAACCTACCCACAACTCTAATTAAAATTGAAAACATTGGAAACATAGGTTGATATTAATATAACTAAGTAGATGATATGAAAAAGAGTAACACTTATGTTCATAACATGGATTTCAAATCAAGTTTTTGTTGTAAAAGGCTGACAGAATCACGAACAAATTTTCCTGAGGCGTGTAGAGTCACTGTCCTTAAGGACTTATCCGCGGTGTGCACAAGTCCCCCAGGATACAACAGGAACTTCTCAGAATATTTCTGAGGATCTCAGAACTATTAAGGAACTCTTAAAAGAGTATAAGAATAATCCAGAATATTTTTAGAGAAGGAAAAGAGAGAAAAGATAAAACTTAGAAGAGAAGAGAATGAGAGAAGATTGAGTTTTTGGTGTGTCTTGGAATGAGAATGAGCTCCCTATTTATAGAGCTAGAAAAGAATCAAACCATTAAAAGAAAATAAAAGCATTAAAAATTTTATTTTTAACATTGCAGACTTTTTAAAGAATTTGAACGTTGAAAATAAAAACTTTTTCGTTGCCCATTAAATGAAAATCAACGTTTTGAAGTTTAAACTCACAATTAAAGCTTTTTCAATTTTGCAATATTATAATATTATAACAGTTTCATCTTCCTATATAGGGAGTAAAACCATACAGTTGTGCATTGTCTTGGAATGATGACCACTAGTTGTCAATGGACTCTACCATGAATCACAAATAGTTAGTCAATTAATAACATTACTTCATAAAATATAACATTTAATAACATCTACCCATGAATGAAGAGAGCAGGGTACATCTCTCTTTTTGACTCAAAAATCCATGTTTGTAGATAAGTTTGTTTGTTTTCAAGTGTGTTTCCAAAAGATTGAATGGTCTGAGGTTCAATAAATCCATATACACTACAAGGAAAAACATTGTTACATACGACCAAAATTCATATATAACCTCAAAAATCCATATATAATGATGTGTTACATACAAATTATATACGAAAAAAAAAATCGTATCTAATATGGTAGTTGATAAGTTACATAGAGATAAATCCATATATAATTATATATGGATTTATCCGTATATAATTACATACGAAAAAATTCGTATGTAATATCCGTATGTAATTACAAACAAATTTTTTCGTATGTAATATCCGTATATAATTACATATGAAAAATTTGTATGTAATTATATACGGAAAAATTCATATGTAATTACATACCGATAAATCTGTATATAACTTCTTTTACCGATTTAATTAAATTGATTTTTTTACTACTTATATGATTAATATAAAGGCTTGAACATTAAAGTTTCTAATAAAATTTAAATAATTACTACAAGAATAATTGTACTTAAAACATAAGAACTTTATTAGATGGATCATAAATAAAGTTAAAAACATAACAAACTTCTGAAGAAATACATTTATTACAAAAAATAACAAATCTCTTATAATGTGCTCAAAAAACAACATATAAACGTTCAAGAACAACCGTGACGAAAGATAGAATTATGACAACTATGATGAATAAAAAGGATGAATTACAACACGTTTAATGTCCTTCTTTTGCTTAGCAGATTTTGAACCTTCTTCTTTAGACGAATCTGAAGAGGATTTTCCATTTTGAGTTGGAGGAATTGCATTTAGAAGAGCGATTCATAAATGGATCTAAAAACAAAAGTTAACTTGAAAGTTATAGACTTTATTATTTCTTTGGTAACTTCAACATAATGCTAATTTATGATTAGTAGCATCATATTAATATAAGTGATAACATAATAACATATTTAAATGTTTATAACAAAAAATCACAATGATTATATAAGACTGTGTTTTGCAGAATAAACTCCAGCTTAACAATTTTGTTGAATAAGTTGATCAGAGTCTATATTAATTTTGTGAAGTTGAACAAAAGAGGTAACCCATTTGGCAAGCATGCATTTGGATCCCGCATATCATAAAAAAAGGGAGTGCACAAGTAGCCAACTGTAAAAAAAATAAATAAATAGTTTAAGAGTTACCCACTTTATCTCATTTTTATTAGTCCACCATATTGATTTGACTGGACAAAAACACCAATATAATATATTATACTTTGAAAAGTTAACAATGGAACATAATAGTAATCCTGATCCACTTTTAATATTTAAGCAACTCTAGTTCCTTTTATTCTTATTCTTAATGGTAGATTTTTTTTATCTAAGAAAGTAAAATTTATAATTATAATAAAGTATTTAGGATATTATAAGCCTTTTATGATATGTACAATATTGTAGTAGACAATAATTTCAAAATCCTTGCTTGCCATGGTATAAAAATATTTGTATCTTGTATGTGATAATATTTTATGGGTTTAATAGGATACATTATATAGGAATCCTAAATTTGAAATAGCTTCTAGTTTAGAAATGAGGTAGTGCTAATTTTATCTTGTCTCTTCATTAACGTGAGATGTCATGGCTTACTTGGATTTTTTGAATTCAACATGTATTTTTCCTTTGGACTTCTATATTTATAATCCAACACTCGGGCAATTTAACTCTAACTCTTGCAATTATAACCTATATAGTTAAAAAGGTGGATTTTAAGGTTCGGAGGACAGATAATTGTCAATTGGTTTAAAGGTAGCTTTTTAGATTTGTGGAATTATTCCATGCATCTATGTTTGAGTTAAGATGTTAGAGGAGATTAATTATTACGGATTTATAATGGAAAATGTTATCACCAAATGCTTTGATTAGATTTCTTTTAATATTCTCAACCAGAACATAAGTTCCAAACAAGGAATTACCTCACTATTTGGGAGCATATTTGCATTTATAGGCATAGAAAGTTGAGCATATATAGGACCATCTTCAATTTTTGCAAATGATTGGAAACATCATTTTTTCCTTATATATTAAAGTGATAAGTTTAAAAATACTTCATATAAAACCCTTCAAATAAAAAATATGAAAATATAAAAGAAAGAACTTATACCAGGCACACTATTCTTTAAGAATTATGATTTCTTTTATTTGATAACAAATGTTATATTACATTACTGTAAAATTTACTCCCATTATTTTGATCAGCTTCTTGGATCATTTCCTCAAAGCATACATTCTCAATAACAAATTCTTCACAGGCTTTTTGAAGCTCATCTTGAGTGATGTATCCGCTTCCACTTCTATCAAAAAATGACAAAGCTGCAACTAAATTATCTTCTCTGTGAACTTTGTTTGAAGCAATGTTGCAGCTATGAATTCTCTATAGTCAATTGTGCCACTGTTATCAACATCTGCCTACAATCAGAAACAATATTGGGAATATAAAAAACATAACTTGTGACAAGGGTCAAGCACATAAAATGGTTTAAATCAGCTTTATTATACGTACAAATGGGTGGCTGTCGTGGTAAAGCAATAGCCTTCAAAACAGAAATTGGGAGAAAGTGATGCAAACCAATCTCTCCCCATTACATAACTCCATTAACATTCATACAATCATTTCATCAAAAACCTAAAGTGCATTTAAGCTTCTCTTACGAATTTCATCAAACATGTACATAGAGTTTGTTTCTCTTCACATTTTAGGTACTGTTATAGGTTGGATTAGTTTACAAATAGTTAATATCCACATTTTATACATTCTCATCATCACTCTATACATAACATTTGCATTTTAGAATTAGAATAGAACAAAACAAGAAATAGTCTTGCATTTGTGACTCATTCAATAATATTCTAATCACAAAACGCATAAAACAAAATATACCTTAAAAGCCCTCTGAATCTTCTCTAAATGCAACATCGGTAGCACAATAAAGATCTCCTAACAATGCACCACAAGAATCCCATAAAACTTAACAAGTATTAGGCACCCGAAAAACTTAACAAGTGACAATACCAAACTTTCTTCATCAAATGCTACCTAAACCCTAAAGTTTTTTAACATACAAGACAAGTCAACAACAACAAAAGAAGAAACAAAGAAAATAAAAATAACCAAGTTGATATTCAACGATAATTCGAGAAAATAGAGAAAGAATTTGAAGAAGCACATAACTGGCAGGATCAACACAGAAAACGGGCTCAGACCATTCCAATTCGAAAATTTTGAAGAAGCACAATTCCTTGTCGAGCGCAAGCAGCAGTTCGACGACCATGGACGAGGTTGACGATGGTGAGGTAGTTGTCACAGGCAACAATGAGGGGGCACTCACCGGACAAGTGCAAGGCGAGGTCATTGATAGTGGCGTTGCAATGGACGAAGAGCGTGGTAAGATGGACAAAGTTGTCCGCGTCAAAAATGGCGAGAGAGCCAGTGGCGTCGATAGAGAACAGATTACGGGGGAAGGAGAGATTGGGAGGGGCGTAGAAGGAGAGGGTTGTAATAGAGGCAGAGTGTTGGTGGAGGGAACCGAGGGAGGAGGTGGCAAAAAGGTCGTAGAGGTCGATGGTGTCGTCGTCACAGATTTGCAGAGTTTAATTTGAAAGCATAACACAACAAATATATCAGACTTGCAGCAACTCAATTGATCTTACTCCAAACTTCAGATCTGAATTTAATTCAAGTATTGGGAGTGGTATTCATCAATTCAAACCAGCACACAACTAACACACACCTCTGGATCACAGATTTCAATTTCCATAACAGAAATTGATACAACAGTAAGTTTTGTTGCTGTATTCTCAAAAAATTTCGTAACTCAACTATGGTTTTTGTGATTCAATGATGCAAATGACTTGTATACACTTGAAACAAGTTTAAAATCACCAAAGAAACTTGCTGCAAACACCAAACATCACAGATCTGGACTGAACAGAATTTTCACAATAGTTCCAGATTTTGAAAACAGAAAAATGTTACAGAATTCAATTTTTTTTTTGCAGAGTTGGTGTTTTTCTTCAATGCTAAGCTCATGTAATCAAAGCTAGACAATGTCTTGATGCTTTTTAAGATCAATGAAGAGCTATCACTGCACTGATCTAACTCAAACACAGAAACATAGTTGCTGAATGGAAAACCAAATAACAATTCAAAACTGCTGAAATCATAGCACAAGACTTGACAAAACTGGAATCTAAAATTTAAAGCTGAATAAAATGAAGAACACACAAGATGCATCGATTAAAATGTGGAGGAAACATTAAGGAACACGTGAATGATCACCAAAGACTCACTCACACAAATGCAGTAAAGAAAACTCAATGAAACAGTGAATTTAGGAGTAGAACAGCACAACACGGATGAAAGCAATGTAACAGTGCACAAAGAACAGAACATGACAGAAAAAAAAAAACAGAGCAATGATTAAAGAGCACTTGGCTCTTGAAGCGTGGGTGAGATCGGCTTGCTCTTCATACCAATTGATGGAGACCTCGACCAAGCTTGCGTTTGGAGAGGATTCACAGATGCAGAGTAGCAGCGGAGAGATGAATCAGTGGAAATGTTTGAAGGCCTGCTAAGTGTTTGATGAAAGGTTTGGTGGTGTTTGGAAGATTATGCAATGAAGGAACTAGCTCAGACGACTTTCCTAGAGGGAAAGGAGCTAGAGGAGGCTTTTGCTAAAGCAAACAAAGTATGAACTCGAAGGTTTTAGCGGCTGGAAGAATTTCAACAGCATATCACTAATTCTCATTCAAGTTACCATTACAAGTGATGAAGCTCTCTATTTATAGAAGAAAGGAGAGCTTCCAAGCGTGTGGTGAAGCTACTCTAATGTGCACATGCTGTAAAACAAGTGGAGGAAGCTTGGGAAGCAAGCTACAAGAGCTGACTCAGCAGAAGATGATGAAGATGATGAAGTTGTTGTTGCTGGCGCTGGGCAGCAGGAAGAGGGCGCTGGGCGCCAGCAGTGTTCTTTTCAATTGTATGTTCCTTTGCTTCTCCTTGCTTGATTACTCATCCAAGTGTTGCCAAGCTTTATTAATGACCTACAAAACATAGTAGAATGTATTTAGTTAGAGAGAAACATGCTAAGACTTTAGAAAGAAAAGATTAAGTTCTCAATCAACTTCCCTTTCATAGTCTTAGTGTAGTCGATGCTTCTTTGGATAGGAAGTCCCTTTAGGGGTTGCCATCATTCCCTCCCTCTTTGATACCATCCAGCCTTGATGCTAGATCCAGATCCGTGAGATTGGAGGTGAGAATCAGCTCTGAACAGATTGAAATCCAATGGAACAGTAGCTGTGATGAATTTCAGCGCTGGTTTGGCAGAGAGGGAGTAACTCTCGGTCTGATGAGACTCCAGGGATGGTTGCAGCGGAATGTTGGTGATTATGGTAAGGTGAGGTGAAGGCAAGCTTGAATGAGTGGTTAACTACTTCAGAAGGCCTCCATTATGGAAGAAAGTAGCAATGGAGTACAAGCAAGGAGAATGACTTTCGGTTGAGAGAATTGTGCTTTCATGAGCAGAATTTCTTTTCAATATTTCCAAAAGTGAGCTACAAGCTTTGCCTATGAGATTTTATAGATCAATCTCAAGGCTAAGCATGCATTTTACACGTTCCAGATCTGAAATGCTAATAGCTACCCATGTGCTAAATGTGTAGCTTCTAGAAAGCTTTATTTAAACACATGTAAAATATGCTAGGTGCCTATGAAAGAGTAAANACTAATGTCACCCCCTTTTATGTTAGGCACACCCCTCCTTTTGTAGAATTGGCCTTTTTACCCTTCTCCATGTCTTGGTAGATTTGCAACATCTTCTTGTTCTCCAATTTTCCATCCAAAAATAGCAAATAGTATTTGACCTTGGGGAGAATACTCATCTTGGAGCTTTTTGGCCATTCCTCTTGTGATGGGTCCTATGGTGCTAGGCCTTCTTGTATCATTCTTTAAAAATGATTTGTCCTCAAATCGGGAAGAAAGAAGAAGCATAACTTTGGTGTTTATTTTCCTCCTGGGTCAAAGATATATCTACAAAAGATAGCAAAAATGAGTATGATGAATAAGAGATATGCAAAGAGAAGAATATGAAATGAAGGCCTAGTGACAAAAATTGTATGAGAAGAACTTTTGGCATGTTTGTTTTCACTTTGTTTAGAACATTCCCCATGATGAAATGTAGAAGCAAAGTGATGTTTTGGAAAAGAAGGGTAGTCAAGGTATTTACCTGCCAAGGAAGGAGTTAACATCATACATACCTTTGACTCCTTTTTCTTTTCTTGAGAAGGTTGCTTGTCCAACCTATTTTCTTGTTTTCTTTCTTTTTCAAGTTTTTGTTTGATTTTATCTCATCCTCTTGCACTTGTTCAGGTGTAAGAGGAATCAATGTGATTTTATTTCCTTTATGAAGGAAAGTTATTTTGTTGGTATAGCCATCATGAGTGGAACTATGATCATATTGCCATGGCCTACCAAGTAAAACATGCCCAGCATCCATTGGAACAACATCACATAAAATATTTTCTTCATATTTGCCAATGGATATTGGTATGGTTACTTGTGTGTTCACTACTATTTCTTCATCCTCTGTTATCCACTGAAGCTTATAAGGTTTAGGATGAGGAATAGTAGGTAAGGCTAATTTGTTCACCACTCTAGAACTACAACAATTGCTAGAAGAACCATTATCCATAATTAATGAACAAGTGTTTTAAAAAATTTTGCATCTTGTACGGAATAGGTTCTCCCTTTGAGATTGTTCTACCTCTTTGGTTTGACTTCCAAGAAGTCTTCTAACCAACAATAACTCACCTTCACAAGGTAAGGCTTCTTCCTCAGATATAGAGGTATCCGAGTCACTAGAAGAATCTTCACTTTCACTGTGGTGGTCCAAGAGATAAGTAGACCTTTTGTGAGGACACTCAGAAGAATAATGAGCTCTCTCTCCACACTTAAAACATCTAGTCTTTCTACCCCTTGGTTCTTTTGAAGACTCTTTGTGAGGGGTATTTCGTTTTCTCTCTCTCTCTTGTTCTTTACCTCTCACTTTCTCCTTTTCTTTTTGTTTTTCTTTGTCTGGAAGTTTTTCATACCTCATTGGACTACCCTCCCTCTTATGATCTTTCCTATACTCGGAGGTAGTAGGGTAAGTCCTTTTAGTGGAAGCTTTTCTTCTAAGTTGCTCTTCCACTCTCACACATAACTGGACAAAGTCATTTAGATCTAGGTAAGGTAAGAGTTCTACCTTATCTCTAATCTCATAGTTTAATCCACTCTGAAATCTAGCTATGGTGAATCTCTCCTCTTCTTTTATCCCCGCTCTCAACATGAGTAACTCTAATTTTTGCCTATATTCTTCAACACTCATGTTTCTTTGTTGAAGTCGATGGAGCTTGTCCATGACTTCTCTAGCATAACAGGTCGGGACATGTCTTCTGTGTAAGGTTGCTTTCAACTCATTCCAGTATTGAATGGTGTAGTCGCCATGCATCTTTTGGTCTGTTATGATGGTTGTCCACCAATAGAGGGCTGCACCTTGAAAGGTTAAGGTGGCTAAGGTCACTCTCCTCCTATCATCAATGTTGTAGCACTCAAAAATTTGTTCAACGTTCATCTCCCACTCAAAGTATTCTTCAACACTATCTCGACCATAGAAAGGGGGAAGGTCAAGCTTAGGTTCCACATTATGGTCTCTATGGTTATGATGACGCCTAGGAGGGCGTTGATAGTGATCATAAGGTTGGTAAGTATGGTGATCACTATGTTGGGAATGATCATCATGATCATGATTTTGCCTATGAGAGTGATCCCGTTGTGTGTGCCCTCTCTGATTGAAAGTAAGATTGGCGACCATTTGCCTTAGCTAATTCAACTCAACCTTGGTTCTATTGAGTTCTTCTCGCAACTCTATGTTCTCTTGATCTTGATTGATGTTACCTTGAACACTCGAGTGACTCATGCTTGTGAAGTAGAGAAAGTGTTTTCACAAAGATTTTGAAAGTTTTTCACAAGTATGAATCAAAACTTTTGAAAAGAAGTTTTTGTTTGTTTTTCGTGAAGGACTTCTATAAAGATTCTAAAGGTGAAGAAACTGAATAGCTCCCAGGAAGGAGAGGTGAGTCACAATGGACAAGCTTAAAAACCTTGTCCTTCCTAGCCAGAGTTTCTCCTGACGCTTCTTACCCAAGTTTCACTAGAGAAGTCTTTCAAAAGCTTTTTGAATGCACTATGAGATGCTCCTATAAACCAAACAAAGGTTTATCTATATGAAACGTGCTCCTAAGTATCACAGAGACGTAAAACAAAAATTAACAACAAGCAAAAGATAAAGAAAGAATGAAAATGATAAGGAAAAATGAGACTCGGCCCTAAGTGAAAGTGCAAATGACACTTGGAGCCACTTGACACACTTCCACACTAAGATGCGCAATTAACTATTACAATGTTTGATGATGGTCTTGGAATTGCTAGAAAAGCATTTTCCCAAGCCACTTAAATGCCAAATGAAAAGGAAATTTAAACTCAAATATTCCATGATATAAAGCTAGAAATACAAAGAAACTGGTTTAAAATGGGACAGCCAAGTGTGGCTGCTGTTTCAGCTTATTGGAGCTGCAAAAAATGATGTGTCTTGGCTGCTGAAATTGATGTGTGACCAGCAAGGATTAGTTGGCTTGGAGGGCACACTTATATTCACTTTAACAATGCCTCAACTCCTTAATATGCTACCCTCTTTGGAGAAGCAAGCTGGATGCTAGAACTCCACCACAAATCAAACAAAACCACAAACCGTGAGTGAATAAAATGCTGTTGCACCAGATTTGTAAATGAACATTAACGTTGCAGCAGAATGGAAATACAATGAAAGTGATTGCTAATGATTATGGCTGGAAACAAATGATGGCACTCAAAAGGATCCTAGGATGGCTCTAGAACAGATTCACAAAGCAAATAAAGACACACATGCTGCAGTATAACAATTTTCACATAAATTCTCCAAATTTGGCAAATTGTTTGATGTAATGTCTCAAAGAAAACTGCATATATGTATTTATGCTGTTACTGACTTTTATCTCTGGGATTGCGGGAGTTTAAGCTTCTTTTAGGTGTTATTTTTCAATCACAATGGTTAGGAAATCATAGAGACTTTTCTCCCAGCTTTTGCCAATCCACACAATCAAAAACTAAACTCAATTTTAAAGTTGTTCAAAGTTGTCTGCACATTGCGAACTGGTTTGGAAAATTCAAATTGATGCTTAACTGATATGAAACATAGTGTATGATGATTTCCACAAGTTTATATGGTGATAATAACTAGGTGCAGGCAACTAGATACTCACACAACAAAGTACAACAGAAGTTGACTATGACACTTCCCAAAAAGTGGCCAAAATGAGGTATTCAAGCAATGACTACAAGCCAATTCAAAAATTGACCGTATGAACAGTAACCCCCAGGTTTGATGCACTTTTTAACAGATGTTTAGCTCATTAAATCAACATAAAACAGCTGTTTAAGGAAAATGGCTATGCTACTAGATGAATTCAAGCCAAATGAGGAAGTGACATGGTGATTTTGTGCATTTATGCAGATCTGACCATAAAATCAGTTTGTACACATTTCAAATGACCAAACAAAGTGGTTCTGAGGTTCTAAATGCACAAAAGACAACAAATATGCAATTTCACCATTCAAGTTGCCAAATTATGCAGAAAATGTCTAAAAATCTGCAGCAGTTCAAAGAAATCATGCTTAACTGGATTCAAACTGGTTTAGGCACAATGAATTCAAGGAACTTAACTCTAGATATAGCTCTAGAAGATGAAGCTAGCAGAATTAAGTAACCTATTGACTTGCAAAGACAACTAACACGGTGCAGAGTTTAATTTGAAAGCATAACACAGCAAATATATCAGACTTGCAACAACTCAATTGATCTTCCTCCAAACTTCAGATCTGAATTTAATTCAAGTATTGGAGTGGTATTCATCAATTCAAACCAGCACACAACTAACACACATCTCTGGATCACAGATTTCAATTTCCATAACAGAAGTTGATACAACAGTAAGTTCTGTTGCTGTATTCTCAAAAAATTCCGTAACTCAACTATGGTTTCTGTGATTCAATGATGCAAATGACTTGTATACACTTGAAACAAGTTTAAAATCACCAAAGAAACTTGCTGAAAACACCAAACATCACAGATCTGGACTGAACAGAATTTTCACAATAGTTCCAGATTTTGAAAACAGAAAAACGTTACAGAATTCAAAATTTTTTTTGCAGAGTTGGTGTTTTTCTTCAATGCTAAGCTCATGT
>NW_014542572.1:184015-199914 GCF_000741045.1 Vigna radiata var. radiata | reverse complement strand
AAGGTTTTAGCGGCTGGAAGAATTTCAACAGCATATCACTAATTCTCATTCAAGTTACCATTACAAGTGATGAAGCTCTCTATTTATAGAAGAAATGAGAGCTTCCAAGCGTGTGGTGCAAGCTACTCTAATGTGCACATGCTGTAAAACAAGTGGAGGAAGCTTGGGAAGCAAGCTACAAGAGCTGACTCAGCAGAAAATGATGAAGATGATGAAGCTGTTGTTGCTGGCGCTGGGCAGCAGGAAGAGGGCGCTGGGCGCCAGCAATGTTCTTTTCAATTCTATGTTCCTTTGCTTCTCCTTGCTTGATTACTCATCCAAGTGTTTCCAAGCTTTATTAATGACCTACAAAACATAGTAGAATGTATTTAGTTAGAGAGAAACATGCTAAGACTTTAGAAATAAAATATTAAGTTCTCAATCAACTTCCCTTTCATAGTCTTAGTGTAGTCGATGCTTCTTTGGATGGGAAGTCCCTTTAGGGGTTGCCATCAGGTCTGCTTGCATTGAGCACATTCTTTGCAAACAGTCCCTGGAATATCTACCTTTGGTAAGCCAATCACCATTTTTCTCTGACTTAGCATTGATAGATCCTGGAAATTAAGACCCAAACCTGAGATGCCACAGCCATTCTTCTTCACCCTCTGCTGCAGTAAAACAGTGATGATTTACTACCTCCATCACAACCTTGAATGTTTTGTTATGTGACAGTTGTGTCTGCAGAACTACTTTCCCATTCAGATTCAGGATGTTGAGACAATTGTCCTCCATCTTTATCTTATATTTTTTCTGCAAGAGCTGCCCAAGACTAAGCAAATTAGTCTTTAATCCAGGTACATATAGTACCTCTTCAATGATCACTTCCTTGCCATCTTCACCCCTTAACACCACTCTGCCAGAGCCTTCTGCCTCCAGGCTGCTGTTATCAGCAAACTTGATTTTTCCCTGCTCAACTTCCTTCATTTTCACAAACTAGTCTTTTCTTCCAGTCATGTGGGTGGAGCACCCAGAATCTAGGTACCAAACAGTACTTTCTGGTGGTTTGTCATCATCCTGTGCCATTAACATCACTGCCTCTGAGTCAGACTCTTCCTCCTGGGCCAGATTTTCCCTCTTCTTGGGTTTATTTTTGGCCCCTTCTCCATCCCAACACTCCTTAGCATAGTGGCCATACTTCTGGCAGTTGAAACACTTAACCTTTTTCTTATCAAACTTCCATTCTCCTTCTCCCTTGTTTGGTTTCTTGCCTTTTCCAGACTCACTGGACTCTTCTGCTTGTTGGTCCTGAGAGTCTTTCACTTTCTTACCTCCTTTACCCCTTTCTTGAAACCTTTTTTCCCTTTCCACTGAGATCTGGCCTGCAAGGCCTGTTCCTGGAATTGTCTACATTCATTGAGGCATAACTCATGAGCCTCTAGTGAATGCAGCAGCTCCTCACTGTCAATGTCTTCCTTTCTTTTGGTTTCTTCAATTGCAGCAACCACATAGTCATATCTAGGGGTTAAGGTTCGTAGAATTTTGTCCACCATGTATTCATCTGCCATTTTATCACCACACGCCCTCATCTTGTTCACCAACTCTTGTACTTTGTCAAAGTACTCAGATACAGTCTCACTCTCCTCCATAATGAGAGTTTCAAACTGTCTCCTCAAAGCTTGCAGTTTTACCTTTGTGTTTTTGTCTCCATCACCATAGGTTTTCACCAAGATACCCCAGATCTCATTTGCTGTAGCAGCATTAGAAATCTTGTTGAAAATATTTTGACTCACACACTGATACATTAAAAATTTGGCCTTATGTTCCAGCATCTTATGTTCCTTCTTCTGTTCTTGGGTTGCCTTTTCACTCAACTCAGGCACTCCATCTTCAATGACTTCCAACACATCTTGAAACCCAAAAACGGCCCACATCTTGATCTTCCAGTCAGCAAATTGTTTGCCATCAAACATAGGTAGTGGCCCCTGAATTCCTCCAACTCCGGCCATCTCTTATTGCACTGATCTTGATAAATCTTGCTCTGTTTACACCTAAAGAACCCTTCTTTTTGCACTTCTGGATTCACACACCTCCAGATATCAACACAGCACCCACTATCACGTACACCCCAAGCCTCACAACCTTGCTCTAGATACCATATTCAGAAAAATAGGCCTAAGGGTAAGGAAGTTAAAACTGCACCCAAACACACTTTTCAGATTGATAAAAACATATGCACATGGAATAGAGAGAAAACAAAACAACTCTGGAGATTTCTAGAAAGAGGTCAGAGCTCTCCTCCTCACTCAGCTAGGGCTTCCTCGAGACTCAACCTTAGGCCACCACCACCACTGCTATACACAATCAACAACGGGAAACTCACACACTCTTAGAAGCACAAGGTAATTTCTGTATAATCTCTCTATTTTTCATTAAACCTTAAAATGAATTGATTACAAGCTTTTATACTGAAAACTGATGTAAACTGAAAAAACAACATTTCTGTTTATATTCTAACATTCTTCTTTTCAATTTAAGGTATGTTCTTAATTAGAGTAGTTTAATTAAATTTTATTCAAAACTTAAATTAGACGGGAATGGTAATGCAAGTAATATATTGTATATGTTTTTAATTTAAAATTGAAAATATAAACCGAAAGATATTATTAATTTTTTTTAATATTTCATTTCTAATTGTCAATATTCTTTTGTCTAATTATCAGTATTGTATAATGTACGGGAGTGAATTAAGTTCAACAAAGTACAAAAAAAATAGATTAGGTATTAGATAGAAACACCAGAAAAATATTAATAAAATATAATTATTATTCAATAATTGCGAGTAGAGAAATATTTAGATCCATATTAGAACCATAACCAATTATAAATCTTGTGTTTATATTTTAGAGGAAGTTAAAATTTTGATAATAATTTTATAATAAAAGTTAAGGAAACTTATGTTAAAATAGGTGTAGTTAATATTTTTCAAGGGGAGGTGAATTGATTTTTCAATAATTTGAATCTTTTTAATTTTTAAAGTTGGTTTCAAATCATCTTTAATCAATTAATATGGTAGAATGTTTAGTTTTTGTAATTTTAACAATTATGAAGATACTAAAAAATGAGAAAAGAAAGAACAAAAAAACATAAATTTTTATATTGGTTCAATTGATTAAGAATCTACATCCACCTTCTAGTAACCTTAGCTAGAATATCATTAAAATATCAAAAATTGGGATTACAAGATTCACTTATATAAATCCTACACTTTAAATATGCAAGAACTTAAAACTTCAAGATTTTCCATCAAAATAATGCTAAACACAATTACTCTAACCTATATATATATATATATATATATATATATATGATACAATGAAGAAAATATAGAAAATCAATAAACAAAAAATATAAAATGAATACACCGATGTGTACATTATGCATCTCAATCCTAAGTCAAGCAAGAAAATCTTAGAATTAATCTAATCTTCTTTCAATCTCGATGTAAACTTAAAAATTTATATTAATCTCTCTAAGAACTCTCTAATATTTATTTCTCTTATTTTTTATTTCAAAAATCATAGTTAAGAAAATAATAAGGAAGCTGATTTTTAAAGAAAAATTTGTTTGCTGATGATATTAATCAATTATAAAAATAATATAATTGATTAATGTCCTTTATTTTGAAAACTTGTAAATATGTTCTATTTTAGTCTATTAAATTAGTATGTTAATAAATCAATACAAATCAACTATACGTATATTATTTGAAATGAATCGTTTTCGTGCCAAAATTAATCTTAATTGATTATATTATAATTAATTTGATTTCAAGAACATTTTAACTTGACTTACAACATTTATAAACTCAATCAGAGCTAATATATTTTAATAACTATTCTATCAACCAAACATAACTTAAGGCTAATTATCAGATACTTATACCTTTACTTTGGACATTGTAAAAAAACAACAACTTTATCTTTTTTTTACATATTAACAATAACTTCGTTAAAGAAAAAAAAAAGTTGCCTATAATTGATAAAAGTCATAAAAAAAAGTGAGCACGTTAAAAAAAAAGTGACCAAATGAAAAAGCCTTAAAATTTCCTTCTAATTTACATTTCCACGTCATTTTAAATATTTCAATTTTCTTCCATAGGAACCAATGAGAGCACAATACGTAGACGATGTTAAAAGTTTGTCCAAAAATGGAGTTGAAATATAATTATTCTTAATTTAATTAGGAAAATTATGTTTATATGATTATATAATCATTAGTCATCTGTTCTTAAGAATAGTCCAATTATCAAAGAAAGTAAATTTTCGTAATTATAAAAAGAAATATTTAGCAAGTATTAATTTATTATATAATTATTTTTGGAATATCAAGATATTATTGCTAATTTAATTAAGAAAAGAAGAGTAATAAAAACAAAACCCAAAAGTAACTGAATTATAGGTTAGGTTCACAGATATCTGATTCCTTTACAATACTGCTTCCACAAAAACCTAATACGGCAACAGTAAAGTTTAATACTTTACAGCTAGTGAAGAGAGATCTATGAGAGAATTTTTCATATAATACTTAATTTTCCTAATAAAGTACATTCATTTATTCACTTAATAATATAATAATATATACTAAGATTTCAAATCAAAAAATAAATAAATATGATTAAAATATTATTATTTTAAATTAGTACCATCACGTAGCAGACATGATTCCCTACTACTACATTGATATATGACAACCCATGTGCTACTTATTCGTCTCTGAATTGACATCCCAAGATAAGCAATATAAAATATCTAGCTTATATCGATAGAATATTGGTCATAAGATTAATATTACAAATTCAAATACTTTTATTCCTGTATACCTTACACAAGACACAAAAATTCCTTATTTCTATTTTGAGCGGGTCGGGTTTTCGACCCGGTTTGTACTATTTAGCCCAAAAAATCCTAATTTCTAAAGCCCACAGAAGTTGTCTTTTTCTATATTTTTATTACATGTCTTACGTGGCCGGCGTAAAGTAACTCTCACATGTACTGTTCCGACGACGCGTTTCCCTCTTTATAGCCTCTTCTCCGGCGACGGCACTCCACCTGGCGCCTCGGTTATGGAGTCCGAAGGCGTGTTCCAACTCCTCGCCCTCATAAAGCTCCTCCTCCGGCGCCGCCATACCATAGTGTTGAAAATTTAAAAGTTTAAGAAGAAGAAATGTAGAAAAACGAAGAGTATAAAGAATGGACATGAAGTGGAGAATAAGAAAGGCTAAAGTATATATACTATTCAATTCTTTTAATCTGATTGCAAAATTACAAACACCGCCAACTACCCATCTCTAAGCTTTCTTTATATATTTTCAAAATTTCATTATCAAAACAAATTTAAGCTTCCAAATATATATAAAAATATAAAATAATTTAGATAAGTCGTAATTTAATTATAATCATTTAAGTTTTCATTATTTTACTTTAATTTATTTATTATTCTTTTATTTTATAATTATAAAAAGAATTTTAGTTATTTAAATTTTTATTATTTTGTTTCAATTTATTTTATTACTTTTTTTTCGGTACTTAGAAATACACATAAGGATTTTTATACTTCTCTCATACCTTACCACCTGATATTTATTTCATTGTCTAAACTATACATTCCCGAGTCATTTCATTGTGGTCTTACTTTGTTTTGACTTCATCTTATTTTGTTTATTTTTTTTTTTCATCCCATTCATTTTTGTTGGTGAAATTATATATTTATTATTATTATTATTATTATTATTATTATATTTTGTATTGATTAGATTTTGAAATCGAGAATTTAATATATTTCAAAATTCAGTTTAGTAAGAAAATTCACTAAATTAGGAAATTTATCTAATTTTAAAATTAAGTATGTGAAAGTTACTTAATTTTAAAATTCAATTAAAGAACTCAATAAATTTTAAAATCTAATTCAAAAATTTATTAAATTTCGAAATATGATTTATATATGATTTTTTCCGAAATACAAAATGATAAACATTTTTTTTCGAATTTTGAAATTTTGTAAACGCTTCTTTCAGGTTTCAAAATCCTAAATTCATTTTTCATAGATTTCAAAATTTAGGGTTCTTCTATATCTCGAAACTCGGTATTGATTGTACTATTTTCTTTTATTTTTTTCTTTTTAATGTGTTTTACTTGTTTTAATAAATTATATAATAAAATATTAAATATTAACATCTATTGAATTAAACTAATTAAAATAAATTTTATTTTTATTTTAATTCAAATGAATATTTTAAAAATTTTATTCTAATAAAAATGTTTATGAAATTTTAACTTAAAACATAATTCAAATAAATATTAACCCGATTTTGGAATCCCTTTAACTTATGTTAAATTATATTAAAATATTAAATTAAACTAATTAAAATATTGAATAATTTTATTTATATTTTACTAAATTAAAAGTAATTGGAATAAAGTAAATTTTATTTTTATATTAATTCAAATAAATATTTAAAAGAAAACTACACCGGTTAATATATTTATTCAATTTTAATTTACAAAATGTAAACAAATTTATTAACCGAATTTTTTAAATTTAGTTGATATATATTTAATTATATTAAAATATTAAATTAAACTAATTAATGTATTTGATAAAATTTATTTAAATTTTTAATAAATTAAAATTGATCCAAATAAAATAAATTTTATTATTATGTTCCAAATGAATATTTCAAAGAAAATTATAGTAATTAAAATATTTATTAAATTTTATTTTATAAAAAAATTATACAAATATGATAATCAGATTTTAAAATCTGGTTAACATATATTAAATTATATTAAAATTATTAAGTTAAACTAATTAAAATATTTCATAAATTTTATTTGAGTTTTTCTAAATTAAGATTGATCCACTTAAAATAAATACTATTTTTATGTTAATTTAAATAAATATTTCAAAAATTATACTAATTTAATGTTTATTAAAATCTAATTTAAAACAATATTTAAAATATTTAAAAAAAATTAGTAAAATATATTCAAGATTTATTTATTAAGATTTAAATAAAATTTACTAAATATGTTAATTAGTTCAATTTAATATTTTAATATGATTTAATATATGTTAACAGAATTTGAAAATTAGTTAACATATTTGTTTAAATTTTTCTTTAAATTAAAATTTAATAACTACTCTAATTAGTATAATATTTTTTTAAATATTTATTTAAATTAATATAAAATAAATTTTATATTATTTCGATCAATTTTAATTTAATAAAAATTTAAATAAATATTATTAAATATTTTAATTACTTTAATATAATATTTTAATATAATTTAACATATGTTAATAATTTAATATTTTAACATATAATTTATTAAAATAAAATAAGTAAAACATATTTATAAAGGACAAAAAAAAATTAAAAAAATAGAAAAATATTAAAAAATTTAAATAAAATCAATATAGGATTTCAATATATAAGAGAAATGTTCATCCAAATTTGTAATCTAAAATAAATAAACGATTATCCAATTTTAAAACCTTGAAAAATTGTTGATAAATTCTTTTTTTTTGAATTTTGAAATTTAGGATCATTGAATTTCAAATTTCAGTGAATTTATAAATTAGATTTTAAAATCTGGTAAGTTTCATAAATTAGATTTTGAATTCTCATACATGCAAACTATAATAAAAATAAGTATAAAATTTCAGACGAAATAAATATAAATGAACGATATTAATGAAAATGAACAAGATGAATTGAAGGCATAACAAACATTGCTATTGAAAAAAGGATGTTAAATAAAGAAGAAGAAAACTGAAGAAGACAAAATATGAGAGGAAACTGTATGAAAGTGTCAGGAGATGGTTGTTTAATAAATATAAACATCACATAGTAAATACATTTGGTAGGTAGTAATTATTGTTTATCTAATTTAATTTATATTTTATATATATATTCTAAAGGTTAAATTTGTCTTGACAGTGAAATTTAGAGGTATAAGAAGAAAACTTGAAGATGCAACAAGAAAGCCCTACCAATTGGATGGATCCTAAGGGGTTGGGTTTATATATGAACGGGCTGGAAAAAAAATAAATTGGAGAGGTGGAGGAAGAAAGCTGTGGTGTGGAGCAACACCCATGGATTTAACTATCATCCTGTCGGTTGTTCCAAAATGAAGTGAGGTAATTCTTTTTTGGGGTCATTTCTTCTTTCACCTTTTGTTTTCTTCCAACACCCCCAAAAATGTATTATCCCATTTTACCCCCTCTAAATATATAATCAAATTTTAATTGGATTTTGTATTGCGTAATCCAAAATGTAATCTTGATTCGAAAACGTAGATTCTTTAAATTTAGAACTTTAGCATAATTTTCAAATTAGACAATTTTTAGATCTATTAGTACATTTAAGATTGTCAAATTTGAAACTTAGATATAATTTTTGAATTAAGTAATCCAAAATATATTCTTAAATCCGAAAATATATTAAGGATTCTCCAAACTAGAACTTAGACGTGATTTTCAATTTTCTTTATTTAGGATAGTCAACAAATCATAACTTTGTTTAGGAAAAAGAGAATAATTACTTATCTATGTTACTTATCTATGTTCTTTTGTTAATTAATTTTAGTTTCCATCTTTTTTATTTTGGTGACTTCTCATCTACTGATTATACTCATTGACTCCTTATTTTCTTCTTGAATATCGCTTGAGAATTCAATTTAACACATTACTCTATGTTTATTAGTTTATTAGAGTCAATATTCATTTGCAGTAACCTCCACTAGTAAGAATTTGCAATCAAAATATATGCTCATAATGAAGCTATTGAACAATTAAAGGTCTTTCTACTTTTTTTTTTTTTAAAGTACATGAAAAATATATTTGAAAATGCATTGATTTATGGCAAGAAAAGTTTTGTTGAAAGTTTCGTGAAAAATATATTAGTCGCGAAAAGAAACAATTTGATTAAAATATTGAGAATAAAATTATAAAATATCTTCAAGAATCATTTAGAATCAATTACTTTTTTGTATCTTGTAGATAAAGAAATTACCGTGTTTCAAAATAGATTTGAACAATTTAAAATATATGAAGATATTTTTGTTTTTTTATTTAGTATTAAAATATTAAAGTTACTATACTGTATACTTTTAAAAGAAAAATGCTTAACCTTGAAAAATATTTGAAACATGGTAATTTTGTTGGATTGATTATTTTCAAAGTTAAATATCTTAAAGGAAATTATAGGATCGAAAAGTAATAAACTAATTACCATTCTTAATTATATAAAAAGTATATATTATTTTCCAAATACATATATAACATGTAAAATAATGTTAATAATTCGAGTATGAATTGCTTTAGAAACATTATTAAAAACATGCCTTATTATTTATTGTAAAAGAAATGTAAATAAAATTAATTATGACAATTTAATATATGATTTTGCATTACAAAATATAAAAAAAAATTAAATAAGTCATTATAAATTTGAACACAAATTGTTTTATTAAAAAATAAAAATACATCATTCTTATGTTTATTTTAGACTTTCTAAACTTTGAATTGTTCTTACATCTTTTACTTAGAAAGTATTATTTCACAGAGTTTATAAAAAAAAAATCCAATTTTTAACATGTATTATACTTAAATTTTGACATGTGACAGTTAACAATAGAGATTAAGTTAAATTAAAACTAAATATTAAAATCAAATACTTAAATATAGAAACTAAATTATAAATTAAACTTTATTTTAATTTGCCACATTTTTTATTTAAATATATATTTACGAAGTAAATGAATGCATAAAGGTCCTTTCTCTTTAGCAAAACAAAGTTACCATCAATACTTCAAATCAAATTAAAGAAAAATTATTAATCTAATGAAATAACATTACAATTTAGGTATATGTAGTTAATTTGTAGAATCCCAATAAATATAACTCAAAGCTATAATTCATTTTAGGAGTCAACATGAATAATAAAGGAGAACAGTAGTGAATAAGTATAGAGAAATTATGAGATATTCAGGAAGATTAAAACCGCTCAGCAGTAAGGTTAATACAACTTTACAAAAGAGACCAAACGGTCTTGAATATAATACATTGACCTATCGGCCAACAACAAAAGGTTCCGTGTACCGGACGACTAACTAACTAAACAAAGAAAGTAACTATCCTAAGGACCGGACGACCTTGCATAACTCTCAGGTACAGCCTCCAAGGGTTGTTTTGCCTGCCCAACATCCTCCAGAGTAGCCTCCAAAGAATCCTCTAAGGTATCCTCTGCTCACACCCAAAAGGATGATCATTGCAACGAAGAGAATAACCGGACGGTCAAACACCGAACGACAACATAGATAAAGACAGAACAGATAAGGGTAAGCTTATGTGAATTTAATTAATCATTTCAACATACAGGTAAGCAAATACACAAAATCAAATCAACATGTTATACACACAAATACTACACATGCATACTAAGTTCATCAACTTATGACCGACCACTAAGACACTGTCCGGACGGTATGAACCACGTAGCCCGACGTCCCTAGCACCCGGTGTGGTGTAGTAACTGCCTTTCCTTATCAGCTGCCACCCGAGGTTAGTCCTCAAACGGTTATCTATTCGTATAACCGCAGACCTCCTGCCATTCCCACACATGAGTGACCTTTCTCTATCTGAGAAAGCGTCCTCACGGAATATCAGGATCAGGACGACCAAACCAGAGTCTGACCATGTTCATACTTTACCAATCATCACAATTTTATGAGACATTCCTCCCTTGGAATTCCCTTACTCAGCCAAATTCAATATATATTTATTTATATTTTCATTCTTACTTTCGTACTGGAAAGATTTCAAGAAAAGGACTGGATGAATCAAAGATAGGATAAAATATTTGATTAAGACCAGAAAGTTTAACCGAATGGTCAAGCAAGATAAAGGAACCGGACGTCCAATAATGACGTATAATAATTGGCCGGATGATCCGGCTAGGAACAAAACTCCATGCCAAAGACTGAAATATGAACAATAATGACCGGATGGTCATGCAAGAGAATAATACCGAACATGAAAGGATAGACTATAAGGAGTAGTCATCCGGACGGTTTTACAAAGAATGTTATAAACAAGTACTAATCATGGTTGAGGGCTGGTCTATGACCAAACACTTCTCAAACCGTACGAACTCAGAAAAGAGAAACTCTTTTAAGGAGTAAAAGGACTTTAGTCCACAAACCGGACGTTTCAATAAACAAAAGTTCACTAGACCATTCAGTCACTAAGTGACCGAACGGTTTCAAAAGAAGGAATATTGAGATTACAGATTTTATAATTTAAGTGTCAGCCTAAGGCCGAACACTTGTAAGGTCGAACGCTTGGTTTATGACCAGCGTCCTTAAATAGTTATTAACAATAATATTAAATGAGGTAAACTAAATTGAGAAACTTATTATGCCGAACAGTCCGAATGGACCGAACGGTAATGGGAGGATCGAATGGTCCTAATGACCTTCGATCTCAGATTCATGATTCCTCTAAGTTTCATACATTCATACCAAGTACATACTTTAAAATCATACAATTCATACGGCAGCATTTCACATATTATCAACCATTAAATCATACATTATACAACCAAGTCTCATACATTCAAATCATGCAAAGAAATTGTAATTAAACTTTATAAGCTTCCCTTACCTCTAATCCAGCTAGTATGTCTAAGGTTGATTGACAGCAACTACCTCTTCAAAGGTTCCAAAGTCTAAAGTGAAATACAAAAGTAGGTTCAGAGGAATGGTTTGATAGTCACATGCAAGCCTTAAGAGTGCATGCATGCAAGAAGACAAGGAAGTTTCAAGGATCAAGGCACTTATCGGATGCAAACTGAAACCGAACAGTTGAAATGAAAGGGACAAGCACCAGGAGTCTTCAGATGTTATCTGAATGGTGATCGGAACAGTAAATTGGTTAGGATTTTAGAGAGAAGGTTGGAAGATTTTAGAGAGAAGGAGGAGAATTTGAGTTTCCAGAAGGTTTGAGTTTGAGGAAGAAGAAGAAGATTGCATGGAAAAGTGGCGTCAGGTTCCTTTCTCACCTTATATACTGCCTCCACTTAAAACGTCCGGACCACTCCTAGCTTGCCACCTGACTTCCACTTTCTGGGGTTTCACTGCTCTGCTGATACTGCACAGATCACGAAGGAGGGGAAATTAAAGCTAGGCAGCGTTGATCTCCCACTTACTAGGAAAAACCGGACGATTTGACAAGTGTACCCCACTAACGAGGGTATTAAATGTCACATAATTTGGTTTGAATCTTAAAGAGATTGATTTAAGGACATGCATTAATATGGGTGGAATAAAGGTTTAGAATTCTTAGATATTTGTTTATGGTTTATCCCTAAATTTCATATGTAAGAAAACGATTCTAATATAGCACCAGGCTGTAAGTTCAGGAGGCAAAAGTATTTTAAGATAAAAAAGTTAATACTTCTTGTTTTTTTAATATAAAAATTTAATACTTCTATATTATATTATTATTATTATTGATGTATTTAATTGTGGTTATCACTCTTAACTCCCTTAAAATTTACCCCCTTTTGTTACAAAATTTATGTGTTATTATTTAAAAAAAAAACTTAAATATCTCTTCATTTTCATCACTATGTACAATTTTTTCAACATATTATAAGAAATCTTAAGATTGTTTGAATAATAAGTACAATAATCAATAAAAATTGACGAGAAAGAAAAGGCAAAGATACTCTACGTCTTCTTTCGTCTTCTTTCATCCATCCTTGGGTTAACGCTTAGAATAAAGAACAAACATATTTTATTCTTATAATTTTTTTTTAAATGATGACAGCTTGTGATCTTTCATGTTTAATTTGAATTTTTAGCCTCCACAGTATTCTGTGCAAACCACGTACATCTTTTTTTTTTCTTTTCTTTTTTTTATTTTTTCCTTTTCTAGCATAAATCATGATGTCGTCCCAACTTGTTCGGACACAAATTATGAGACTCCAATTATACACAAATTAAACTTGGTTGTTTACTTTTTTTTTTTTCTCTTTTTCTTCGCTTTTAATTTTCTTTTTGGTTTTTGGTGTTTGGTTTTGGGTGTTTTTTAAGTGAAGATGGGGAAAAGCTGACTATGATGTGCGTTTAATTTGGTGTTTTGGATTTAATTTATTATTTGCGTTTACTTTACATTATGTGGCTAGACTTGTGCTAGTGTTATTTATTTATTTTTTTCAATTATTGATTAAGGATTAGTAAAACATGTGTATAGGTAATTGTTGTATAAATTATTTTGCGAAAAGTTGGGTTCTTATGATTCTGGTGATACCAATATTTTATTGTCCCACCTATGCTAACAAGTATCATCTTCTACTTCTAACCTTTTGCTTCTTAAATGCTTCACCATTTCTCACTAAATTAGTAAGTTCCTACTTTGTGCATGCTTGCATGTAGAATTTATTCCCCAGTTTTTGTGATGCTCTTTCTCTTTTTCCTTCTTGATTTTCTTCTTTTGGATTTGGGTCTTGAACGGGAGAACAAAAGCTTCTTCTCAAGTGTAGTAAAACAATATATATGCTGCATATATTGGATTCAGTTCTTAACAGTGCTGCCACAAATCGTTAGGGATGAGAAGGCTTTTATGTAATAAGATCGCAGGAAATCTATGCCCGATTCACTAAGTAATTTTACAAAGGAAGATGATATTTTGACACCAATTTTTGATATTATTTTGACACTGCACACGTGTCAAAATGTGGTTGGACAGTTTCAAATTAAAAAAAAACTGAAATAGAGGCATATTTGGAAGAAAAAACCAAAGTTTCTTTTTCTAATTTGAAATCGTCCAATCATATTTTGACACGTGTGCAGTGTCAAAATAGTGTCAAAAAATTGGTATCAAAATGTTATTTTCCTTTTACAAATGGAAATATTACATAATTCTTTTCTGTAATCACAGTTTGTAAATTTCCTCTTCATTCCTTTCTTCCATTCATCTATCTATTTACTTTCAAACGAGTTATATTTCGATCTTTTAATTGTAGAAATATTACATACTTCAGTGTCTCAATCATATATGATGAAGCATGATTTTCTTACATGTTCATCAAATCAGTAAAGTGTAGAAATGCATTTTGAATTTCTCGATTCAGATGATTATCTTTTAATGAACTAAAGGTGGTATCATATTAAAAATGAAGAAATAGATATAACTTTTCTGTTAGACTAGTTGAACACAACAATATACACTATATATCTTCCTCTTATTTGACTTAAAATATAAATTAACATTAAAATATTATGCTATGCCTAAGTCCCTGATTTTGACAAGTTTAAATATGGTAGATAATTATCTTATGAGATAATCAATTAGCACCTTGGTCCTAAGATTTAACTATATATGCTTGAACATACCAATTAATTTAGGGTACATTGATTCCAAAAGTTTCAATTATGCATTCACGATGATATATATGATATGCAACTTTGACCAGTGTTAAGCATATAGACCACTAAAGCACATCATAAGCAATTTTGTTACCGAATATTTTAAATTATTTATGAAAATAAATTATCTTCTAAATACACATTAGGATTAAGACATTCAGTAACATTTCATTTCATAATTATTTATGTTATTATTGGATTTAGATGGAGTGCTTTTCATGCAAAAGAAGTGAGATTTCATAATTCACTAACATCATAATACTAACATAGCTGCATCAGCTTCTTATAGAAATAACTCACCGCCCAACGTTTCAAATTCTTATGCAATGGTATCACTCATCACTTATTAAACATTCCTATAGATAATTATTCCATCAAAATAAATACTCCTTCCCGTTTCTTTTTTTTTACTAAACATTGCTATTGGTCCATAATAATTATGTTTTAAGAATTATATTTATTAATAAGAACAAGTTTACATGCAATATAAATGAACCCATAACAAGTTTGAATAAAATACAGGATAATACTTACGATAATTAATACATTAATACAAAGTTATCTAAAGATTGTAATGAGTAAATTATTATAAATACATAATTGAAGTCATATTAGTATGTAAATTTTAATAAATAAATAATTTTTAATTTTCAAAATTAATAACTTTTCAAACACTGGTTGAATTTGCACTAATTTCGAAGCATTTTTAATTGTTAATTTAAAAAAAAATCCAGTTTTAAGTTAATGACGGAAGTTTTACTGTATTTATTGTTTCTACTGAATAAATTAAATTGTACCCATATCTTTGGTGTTATGTTATTGGTTAGATAAAAAATAGAAGAAAAATAAGTTTTATTAAATGGTCTTAAATGATCTATTTAAATAAGTTTTATAATTAAAAAAATAATTTTTATTAAAATTCTCACGTTTACTTTTCTGTTTATTAAATGGTCTTACAAATTAAAATATTTTCAAAAAGGAAAATATTTTTCCGGTCCAAATTCTGCCTCCATGATTCCTTATGTTTCTATAAATATAAAAATAAAAAGTATTCTTTACCAGAAATTATGTTTTTAATTTTTTCTTTTAAACCAACAGATAAAATATCCTTCAGTGGCTCAAATTCTCACACATAAAGAGGGGGTTAAATTGGTAAAGTATAAAAATATTTTAAATGTTAATTTTGAATGGTTTTAAGATTTATAATAATTGGATATAAAAGTAATAATTTTTTATCAGATGTTGGGATAAATGCGATCTATATTGTTTTCATTTACAGTTTTATTATTTTAGTATATATATATATATATATATATATATATATATATATGCTCTTAAATGATTTTAATTACATAAAAAAATAATATAAATAGTTTTAGGATTTAATTATCTTTTAATTTATTTTTCGTTAAAAACATTTATTCTATT
>NW_014542572.1:171303-177990 GCF_000741045.1 Vigna radiata var. radiata | reverse complement strand
TATATTTGTCACGATAAAATGGTTTTTCATCGTAATTGCATGAATTAAGATGCGAAAATATTATACAAGTTCCTCACACTAATCTTTGGGTACCCCAAAATAGTTCATTTTCTTAATTTTACATGTAATTTTATAAATACAAAATTTTTAATTTTGTTAAAAAGATAATGATAATAGTTTGTTAGTAATTCATATTAATCTATAATTTAGTGTCTAATTCATTGTAATAACAAAATTATTCTAATTTTATTATATAAAAATAATAATAAGATATTTTAATAAAAATAAACAATAATTTAAAAAATTAATAGAATAAATGTTTTTAAAGAAAAATAAATTAAATGATAATTAAATCTTATAAATATTTATATTATGTTTTTAAGTAATTAAAATCATTTAAGAGCATATATATATACTAAAATAGTAAAAATGTGTAAATGAAAATTAGATAGATTGCATTTATCCCAACATCTAATAAAAAATTATTATTTTTATACTCAATTATTAGTAATTTTAAAACCATTTAAAATTAACATTTATAATATTTTTATACTTTACCAATTTAGTCCCCTCTTTATGTGAGAAATTAAACCACGAGTACAAGGACATTTTATCGGTTGGTTTAAAAGAAAAAATTAAAAACATAATTTCTGGTAAATAGTATTTTTTATTTTTATATTTATAGAAACATAGGGAATCATGGAGGCAGAATTTGGACGGGAAAAATTTATTTTTTTTCTTGAAGATATTTTAATTTCTAAGACCATTTAATAAACAGAAAAGTAAACTTGAGAATTTTAATAAAAATTATTTTTTTAATTATAAAACTTATTTAAACTTACCATTTAAGATCATTTAATAAAACTTATTTTTCTTCTATTTTTTATCTAACCAGTAACATAACACCAAATCATTTTTTAATTTCTAGAACATCACACTTTATGTTTTTATGACAAAGCCACTTGTTTTTATTTAGTGATTTTATCTTAATCAAACAACATATATTTTTTACTTGTATAATCTATTTACATGCTCTAATTTTAATTTCTTGGTTAACTAAATTTTACATATAACTATAATAAACGTCTATAAGCATGAAAACTGATTATATATGACTATAAAAAAATTCGAGAAAGATGTATTATGATATGTAGAATTGAAATTAATAAGCAATTAAAAAATGAAGAAAATGGATTTAGTGTTCTTCAAATTCAATTATAAAAAAAATGATAAAGAAAAATATATAAAAAATTACCATTTATCAATTATTAAAAAGAAGATTAACAGATAATTTTTATTTAATTGTTTACCTAACAAATGGTGTATGTTACCTTTGTGAACACAAAAAATACATAAAGAAAGTCATCGAACAGGGTAGGATGGAGAGCACGCGCTGAGCACGTAGGGCTAACAACGAGAGTTTTGATAAAAGTATACATTAGAAATCTTAATTTTGTTATTGATAATGAGGCATTGTCATGCCATTTAAAACCATTATGAATTACTAATAAAAGAATAAAGATGATTTTTTAAAGCATTCCAATCTCCTTGGCCAAATTCTCTGCCCCATTTATTACTTTAGTGTGAACTTTATACTTTTTAAAAACATCAAAGATGGTAATGTTATATCTCATAGTGAAGAGTTAGCTAATACAATTAGTCTCGTGTTATTGTTAATATGAAGAACTATTTGACTCCTTTTTTTGCAAATATAGAAAATAAAAAAATATATTGAATCATGCTATAAATATAAAAATAAAAAATGTTATTGAACTAATTTGAGTCTCCTTTTTTTTTTAATTTAAAAAACTTATTTTTTTCATTCTAAAATTGACTTTTACATTTTCCTTAAGTTGAGGTCAAAATATTATATTTGTCACGATAAAATGGTTTTTCATCGTAATTGCATGAATTAAGATGCAAAAATAATATACAAATTCCTGACACTAATCTTTGGATACCCCAAAATAATTCATTTTCTTAATTTTACATGTAATTTTATAAAAACAAAATTTTTAATTTTGTTAAAAAGATAATGATAATAGTTTGATAGTAATTCATATTAATCTATAATTTATGGTGTAATTCATTGTAATAACAAAATTATTCTAATTCTATTCTATAAAAAAAATAATAAGATATTTTAATAAAAATAAACAATAATTTAAAAAATTAATAGAATAAATGTTTTTCAAGAAAAATAAATTAAAAGATAATTAATTCTTAAAAATATTTTTATTATTTTTTTAAGTAATTAAAATCATTTAAGAGGGTATATACTAAAATAAGAAAAATGTGTAAACGAAAACTAGATAGATTGCATTTATCCCAACATCTGAAAAAAAATATTACTTTTATACTCAATTATTAGTATTCTTAAAACCATTCAAAATTAACATTTATAATATTTTTATACTTTACCAATTCAACCCCTCTTTATGTGAGAAATTGAGTCAGGAGTAAAAGGACATTTTATCGGTTGATTTAAATGAAAAAAATTAAAAACATAATTTCTGGTAAATAACATTTTTTATTTTTATATTTATAGAAACATAGGGAATCATGGAGGCGAAAGTTGGGCGGAAAATATTATTTTTTTTCTTGAAGATATTTTAATTTGTAAGACCATTTAATAAAGAAAAGTAAACTTGAGAATTTTAATAAAAATTAATTTTTTATTATAAAACTTGTTTAAATAGAGCATTTAAGATCATTTAATAAAACTTATTTTTCTTCTATTTTATATCTAACCAATAACATAACACCAAATCATTATTTAATATATAGAACATCACACATGATATTTTTATGACAAAGCCACTTGTTTTTATTTATTGATTTTATCTTAATCAAACAACATATATTTTTTACTTGTATAATCTAATTATATGCTCTAATTTTAATTTCTTGGTTAACTAAATTTTACATATAACTATAATAAATGTCTATAAGCATGAAAAGTGATTATATATGACTATAAAAAAATTAGAGAAGGATGTATTATGATATGTAGAATTGAAATTAATAAGCAATTAAAAATGAAGAAAATGGATTTAGTGTTCATCAAAATCAATTACAAGAAAATGATAAAGAAAGATATATAAAAAATTATAACATTTATCAATTATTAAAAAGAAGATTAACAGATCATTTTTATTTAATTGTTTACCTAACAAATGATGTATGTTAACTTTGTGAACAAAAAAATACATAAAGAAAATCATCGAGCAGGATAGAATGGTGAGCATCCACGCGCTGAGCACGTCGGGCTAACATCGACGAGAGTTTTGATAAAAGTATAGATTAGAAATCTAAATTTTGTTATTGATAATGAGGCATTGTCATGCCATTTAAAACCATTATGAATTACTAATAAAAGAATAAAGATGNAAATTTTAAATTATTGTTTATTTTTATTAAAATATCTTATTATTTTTTTATAGAATAAAATTAGAATAATTTTGTTATTAGNATGAATTACACACTAAATTATAGATTAATATTAATTACTAACAAACTATTATTATCTTTTTAACAAAATTAAAAATTTTGTTTTTATAAAATTACATGTAAAATTAAGAAAATGAACTATTTTGGGTACCCAAATATTAGTGTGAGGAACTTGTATATTATTTTCACATCTTAATTCATGCAATTACGAATAACATTTTTTATTTTTATTTTTATAGCATGATTCAATATATTTTTTATTTTCTATATTTGCAAAAAAAAAAAAGGCAAATGGTTCTTCCTATTAACAATAACACCATACTGGTTGTATTAGCTAACTCTTCACTATGAGATATAACATTACCATCTTTGATGTTTTTAAAAAGTATAAAGTTCACGCTAAAGTAATAAATGGGGCAGAGAATTTGGGCAAAGAGATTGGAATGCTTTAAACAAATCATCTTTATTCTTTTATTAGTAATTCATAATGGTTTTAAATGGCATGACAATGCTTCATTATCAATAACAAAATTAAGATTTCTAATCTATACTTTTATCAAAACTCTCGTGGCTGTTAGCCCTACGTGCTTAGCGTGTGGATGCTCTCCATCCTACCCTGCTCGATGACTTTCTTTATGTATTTTTTGTGTTCACAAAGTTAACATACACCATTTGTTAGATAAACAATTAAATAAAAATTATCTGTTAATTTTCTTTTTAATAATGGATAAATGTTATAATTTTTTATATATCTTTCTTTATCATTTTTTTATAATTTATTTTGATGAACACTAAATCCATTTACTTATTTTTATGACAAATCCACTTGTTTTTATTTAGTGATTTTATCTTAATCAAACAACATATATTTTTTACTTGTATAATCTATTTATATGCTCTAATTTTAATTTCTTGGTTAACTAAAATTTATATATAACTATAATAAACGTCTATAAGTTTAGATAACGTAAATTTTTGCTATGTCATAAAATATGTATACCTACTATAACGTACAAAACTATGTACGTCATAGTTCGTTTTTATACGTCATAAAATATGATTTTTGTACTAGTTTTGGTGTTATGTTATTGGTTAGATAAAAAATAGAAGAAAAATAAGTTTTATTAAATGGTCTTAAATGGTCTGTTTAAATAAGTTTTATAATTAAAAAAATAATTTTTATTAAAATTCTCAAGTTTACTTCTCTGTTTATTAAATGGTCTTACAAATTAAAATATCTTCAAAAAAAAAANNTCTCTGCCCCATTTATTACTTTAGTGTGAACTTTATACTTTTTAAAAACATCAAAGATGGTAATGTTATATCTCATAGTGAAGAGTTAGCTAGTACAACCAGTCTCGTGTTATTGTTAATATGAAGAACCATTTGACTTTTCTTTTTGTTTTGCAAATATAGAAAATAAAAAAATATATTGAATCATGCTATAAATATAAAAATAAAAAATGTTATTGAACTAATTTTAGTCTCCTTTTTTTTTTAATTTAAAAAACTTATGTTTTTAATTCTAAAATTGACTTTTACATTTTCCTTAAGTTGAGGTCAAAATATTATATGTCACGATAAAATGGTTTTTCATCGTAATTGCATGAAGTAAGATGCGAAAATAATATACAAATTCCTGACACTATTCTTTGGGTATCCAAAATAGTTCATTTTCTTAATTTTACATGTAATTTTATAAAAACAAAATTTTTAATTTTGTTAAAAAGATAATGATAATAATTAGTTAGTAATTCATATTAATCTATAATTTAGTGTGTAATTCATTGTAATAACAAAATTATTCTAATTTTATTCTATAAAAAAAATAATAAGATATTTTAATAAAAATAAACAATAATTTAAAAAATTAATAGAATAAATGTTTTCAAAGAAAAATAAATTAAAAGATAATTAAATCTTATAAATATTTATATTATTTTTTTAAGTAATTAAAATCATTTAAGAGCATATATACTAAAATAAGAAAAATGTGTAAATGAAAACTAGATAGATTGCATTTATCCCAACAACTGAAAAAAAAATATTATTTTCATACTCAATTATTAGTAATCTTAAAACCATTCAAAATTAACATTTATAATATTTTTATACTTTACCAATTCAACCACATGTGAGAAATTGAGCCACGAGTAGAAGGACATTTTATCTGTTTGGTTTAAAAGAAAACATTAACAAAGTAAATAACAATTTTTTATTTTTAAATTTATAAAAACAGGGATTCATGGAGGCGGAATTTGGGCGGGAAAATTTTTATTTTTTTTCTTGAAGATATTTTAATTTGTAAGACCATTTAAGAAAAAAAAAAGTAAACTTGAGAATTTTAATAAAAATTGTTTTTTTAATTATAAAACTTATTTAAACAGACCATTTAATAAAACTTATTTTTCTTCTATTTTTTATCTAATCAATAACATAACACAAAATCATTATTTAATATCTAGAACATCATACGTTATATTTTTATGACAAAGCCACTTGTTTTTATTTAGTGATTTTATCTTAATCAAACAACATATATTTTTTATTTGTATAATCTATTTATATGCTCTAATTTTAATTTCTTAGTTAACTAAATTTTACATATAACTATAATAAACGTCTATAAGCATGAAAACTGATTATATATGACTATAAAAAAATTAGGGAAAGATGTATTATGATATGTAGAATTGAAATTAATAAGCAATTAAAAATGAAGAAAATGAATTTAGTGTTCATCAAAATAAATTATAAAAAAATGATAAAGAAAGATATATAAAAAATTATAACATTTATCAATTATTAAAAAGAAGATTAACAAATAATTTTTATTTAATTGTTTACCTAACAAATGGTGTATGTTAACTTTGTTAACACAAAAAATACATAAAGAAAGTCATCTAGCAGGGAAGGATGGAGAGCATCGACGCGCTGAGCATGTAGGGCTAACAGCCACGAGAGTTTTGATAAAAGTATAGATTAGAAATCTAAATTTTGTTATTGATAATGAGGCATTGTCATGCTATTTAAAACCATTATGAATTACTAATAAAAGAATAAAGATGATTTGTTTAAAGCATTCCAATCTCTTTGGCTAAATTCTCTGCCCAATTTATTACTTTTGTGAACTTTATACTTTTTAAAAACATCAAATTTGATAGTGATGAGTTAACTAATACAACCAGTATGGTGTTATTGTTAAAATGAAGAACCATTTGACTTTTTTTTTTTTTT
>NW_014542572.1:170040-171284 GCF_000741045.1 Vigna radiata var. radiata | reverse complement strand
TTTATAATTAAAAAAATAATTTTTATTAAAATTCTCAAGTTTACTTCTCTGTTTATTAAATGGTCTTACAAATTAAAATATCTTCAAAAAAAAAAATATTTTTCTGGTCCGAATTCCGCCTCCATGATTCTCTATGTTTCTATAAATATAAAAATAAAAAATATTCTTTACCAGAAATTATGTTTTTAATTTTTTCTTTTAAACCAACAGATAAAATGTCCTTGTACTCGTGGCTCAAATACTCACACATAAAGAGGGAGTTAAATTGGTAAAGTATAAAAATATTTTAAATGTTAATTTTGAATGGTTTTAAGATTACTAATAATTTCTAGAACATCACACGTTATATTTTTATGACAAATCCACTTGTTTTTATTTAGTGATTTTATCTTAATCAAACCACATATATTTTTTACTTGTATAATCTATTTATATGCTCTAATTTTAATTTCTTCGTTAACTAAAATTTATATATAACTATAATAAATGTCTATAAGCTAGAAAATTGATTACATATGACTATAAAAAAATTAGAGAAAGATTATTTAACCAATAACATAATACCAAATTATTATTTAATTTCTAGAACATNACATGTTATATCTTTATGACAAAGCCACTTGTTTTTATTTAGTGATTTTATCTAAATCAAACAACATATATTTTTTACTTGTATAATCTATTTATATGCTCTAATTTTGATTTATTGGTTAACTAAATTTTACATATAACTATAATCAACGTCTATAAGCATGAAAATTGATTATATATGACTATAAAAAAAATTAGAGAAAGATGTATTATGATATGTAGAATTGAAATTAAAAAGAAATTAAAAAATGAAGTAAATGGATTTAGTGTTCATCAAAATAAATTATAAAAAAATGATAAAGAAAGATATATAAAAAATTATAACATTTATCAATTATTAAAAAGAAGATTAACAGATAATTTTTATTTAATTGTTTACCTAACAAATGGTGTATGTTAGCTTTGTGAACACAAAAAATACATAAAGAAAGTCATCGAGCAGGGTAGGATGGAGAGCATTCACACGCTAAACACGTAGGGCTAACAGCCACGGGAGTTTTGATAAAAGTATAGATTAGAAATCTTAATTTTGTTATTGATAATGAGGCATTGTCATGTCATTTAAAACCATTATGAATTACTAATAAAAGAATAAAGATGTTTGTTTAAATCATTCCAATCTCCTTGGCCAAATTCTCTGCCCCATTTATTAC
>NW_014542572.1:101361-162725 GCF_000741045.1 Vigna radiata var. radiata | reverse complement strand
TTTTTTTTTTTTTTGCAATTATAGAAAATAAAAAATATATTGAATCATGCTATAAATATAAAAATAAAAAATGTTATTGAACTAATTTTAGTCATTTTTTTTTAATTTGAAAAAACTTATTTTTTTAATTCTAAAATTGACTTTTACATTTTCCTTAAATTGAAGTCAAAATATTATATTTGTCACGATAAAATGGTTTTTCATCGTAATTGCATGAATTAAGATGCGAAAATAATATACAAGTTCCTGACACTAATCTTTGGATACCCAAAATAGTTCATTTTCTTAATTTTATTACATGTAATTTTATAAAAACAAAATTTTTAATTTTGTTAAAAAGATAATGATAATTGTTTGTTAGTAATTCATATTAATCTATAATTTAGTGTGTAATTCATTGTAATAACAAAATTATTCTAATTTTATTCTATAAAAAAAAATAAGATATTTTAATAAAAATAAACAATAATTTAAAAAATTAATAGAATAAATGTTTTAAAGAAAAATAAATTAAAAGATAATTAAATCTTAAAAAATAAACAATCCTTTGTTGTATGCATGGTATTTGAAGATTGGAACTCAATTACTCTACGATATAATTTTAATACCTTTCGACTTAATTAGGTTAATCTGAGACGAAATCTTTTGAAACAATAAAAGTCCATATTTATGAAATATCCATTACATGGTTGGAGGCAATATGGCATATAAAACTTCAGTCTTTATCAAGTGGCTTTAGGTATCCGATATTCGTAATAAAATAGATGATTATGTACAGGGCCAACTTTTGTAATTAGTTTGTTAAAAGGATTTCCTTACAAACATTTCTGTTACGGCTTCACCTCAAAGACTATCCGAAATGGAGATTTAGAACCCAGATATTTTGAATTATATGATTAACTAATGCTGAGTTTGTGCTTGAATGTTGTTGTCATGCTTGCATAATTTGACTGTAATCTCTTTTATTTTTCTAGGTATGCATGTGGATATCTATTATTGGCTTATACTTCAAAACGTCACCATATAAAGGTATTTATTTCATTTCATATACTAGTATTATATAATTATATAACAATCATGAGTTGGACCCTGAGTATGCAATTACTGAGATATCATTCTTTAGAGCTGAGACATTATTTTATTACATAGTGGAAGTTATTACCACCAACGATTTTTCTAGGTTCCAGAAAGTTCTTAATTTGTTATGAATATTAGGAAAGCATTTTGATGTGTCAAACATGTTTCTGCAAAAAAAGCATCTCAAATCATGCCACACTTTCGATAAGTCTAACTCTTTTGCTTGACGAAATTGTTCAATGACCCCAGTTGAGTTGGAGCAGTTAAAGAGTGTTACATCCACACCAGAAACCAGAGAATGATCAAAAGTCAAATTTTTAGTGCAGGTCGCTCCAACCACTAAAAATAAAGATACTTTTTCTTATTTTCTAATGTGGATGAAGACTCTCGCGTTCATATGTGGAGTTGAAGTCACAATCTTCTTTCAAAATTTACGCTTTAGCAAGCTCTAGTCCAATATAAGTTGAATAAGTAGTTGCATATACGATACGTAAGTTATAGAATAAATTATATGGATTTCTATGAGGTGATAGTGTGGTGCTCTCTCTTACTTTCTTCCTTCATACCCAACATCACTGCACTGAGCAGTATCACTCCAAATAAGCCCTTGCATAATAATGAAACCCTGGTTTCAGCATCTGGAACCTTTGAAGCAGGATTCTTTAGCATTGGAAGTTCTCAGAGATATTACTTTTGCATATGTTACAAGAATATATCACCTAGAACAATTGTATGGGTGGCCAACAGAAACACCCCATTGGATAACTCCACTGGGATTTTGAAAGTCAGTGATTGGGGGAATCTTGCTGTACTTGATGGCACTGGTGCAAATGTTTGGTCATCCAATGCATCAACCACTGTTCAGAAGCCAACTGTGGAGCTCTTGGACTCAGGCAACCTTGTTGTGACAGATGGTGGTAGTAATGCCCCAGAAAATATTGTGTGGCAAAGCTTTGATTATCCTGGTGACACTTTACTTCCTGGAATGAAACTCAGAAGCAGTTTTGTGACAGGTGCACACAGTTCTCTGACATCATGGAGGAACACGGAAGATCCTGCTGTGGGGGAATTTTCATTGTATATTGATCCTCATGGTTTTCCTCAGAGAGTGACTACAAAGGGAGGGACTTGGTTGTACAGAGCAGGTTCGTGGAATGGTTATCAATTCTCAGGAGTTCCTTGGAAACTGTTGCCTCATTTCTTCAATTACTATTTTGTGTTAACCAAGGAGGAAGTGTATTATGAGTATGAACTCTTGGAACGTTCTGTTGTTACAAGGTTTGTGATCAACCAAGCAGGTAGCGATCAACGTTTCACATGGTCAGAGAGAACAAAGAATTGGGAGCTTTTTGCCTCTGGCCCCAGGGAACAGTGTGAAAACTATGCCTTGTGTGGTGTAAATTCTGTTTGCAATGTAAATAGCTACCCCATATGTGAATGCTTGGATGGTTTTGTCCCTAAGTTCACAGAGAAGTGGAGATCATTGGATTGGTCTGGTGGGTGTGTTCGGAGAATGAGTCTGAGTTGTGACAATGAAGATGGTTTTGTTAAGTACGAGGGAATGAGATTGCCAGACACATCTTCCTCCTGGTATGACGCAAAAATGAGTCTTGACGAATGTGAGAGGGTGTGCTTGCAAAACTGCTCTTGCACAGCATACACAAACTTAGATGTCAGAGGTGGTGGGAGTGGCTGCCTTCTTTGGTTTGGTAACATTGTGGATATGGGAAAACATCTCTCCCAAGGACAAGAGATTTACATACGAATGGCTGCTTCAGATATAGGTACTTCTAAGTTTTCAATTGAAACAGAAAAATAATGCATGACATGACACTCAGGTTTGTGCGACCATTGCATTTAATGTTCTTACCTTCACTGCTTAATGTGTTTTCTAATATTCCTTTTGTTCTAACAGAGAACACTTGGCATAAAAGGCACATTAACAAGAAGCTTGTGGTGGTTTTGGTTGCACTTGTTGCGTTCATTATAGTCATAACATTAGGATCAGTTCTATACATACGGAGAAAACTTGAGAAACAAGGTAAACTTTTAGATTAGGTGAGTTTTTATGTAATGTTCACTACATGAATTGGCTACCACCAAAGTAAAACATGGCTAACCTATAGTTTGGTTCTTCATCTCATTTATTTAGTTTCAAGGTCTTTAAGTTTAAAAAGTGCCACTTTAGTCTTGGAAATGATTTTGTCAAACTAAATTTGTTTTTCCCTTTGTCTTATTGCACTAAATTTCTTGATGTGTCATCTTTCACACTTTGCCATACTATCAAGTTGACCATGTTAGTATGATGAACTGATATAAAGACCAATTTGGACTAACACATTTTAAGAGTCCAAACTGAAAAAAAGTAAAAACTAAAATAAGAAACCAAAGTATATTTCAACATAAAACAATAATAGGCTGTCATTTGGTTACAATTTGCCGCTGCCTTATCAGGAAAGACAAATATCATGGACCAAATGCCTGACACTATAAAACATGGGAAGAAAGACATTGACTTACCAACCCTTGATTTATCAACCATTGATAATGCCACTCGTAATTTCTCTGTCAATAACATATTGGGAGAAGGTGGATTTGGACCAGTTTACAAGGTAACATCACTATATCCCACCAATGTTACACTTAATATATTTTGAATATTTGTCCACATTTAATTATCAGGGTGTTCTGGCAAATGGACAAGAAATAGCTGTTAAGAGACTTTCCAAAAATTCTGGACAAGGATTAGATGAATTCAGAAATGAAGTTGTGTTGATTGCCAATCTTCAGCACCGAAATCTTGTAAAGATTCTAGGGTGTTGTGTTCAAGAGGAGGAGAGAATCTTGATCTATGAATTCATGCCTAACAGGAGCTTGGATCTTTACATTTTTGGTTTGAGACTTTTACTCAGATTTTTTTTGTACTCTCATTTCTGCCAAATTCATTTTAACTTAAATTAGGCAACGACATGCAGATAACACAAGAAAGAAATTATTGGATTGGAGCAAACGCTTCCAAATTATAAGTGGCATAGCTAAAGGTCTTCTCTATCTTCATCATGATTCTAGACTAAGGATCATTCACAGAGATATCAAAGCAAGCAATATTCTTCTTGATAATAATATGAATCCAAAGATATCAGACTTTGGACTAGCAAGAATGCTTGTTGGTGATCACACTAAAGCCAATACAAAAAGGGTTGTGGGAACTCAGTAAGCTTGTTTATGCTTTGATAGTTGAACTAGCTACCATGTATGTTGTATATTTTTTCTTTTATCTGAATCTGTTGTACTTTGTCTTGCAGTGGTTACATGTCTCCTGAATATGCGGTGTATGGATATTTTTCTGTGAAATCAGATGTCTTCAGCTTTGGTGTTATTGTGCTAGAGATTGTTAGTGGGAGGAAGAACACAAAATTTCTTGATCCACTCAACCAACTTAACCTTATAGGGCATGTAAGCATAAAGTGTGAAGACAACCCTTTTGTTACTATTCTAACAAGAGTTTAATTTCTATATACCAGTAATTTAAAAAGTTTTTACATTATCAAACAATAAAAAATTATGTTAGAGAGGATTATTCAAGGTAACTATGATAAAAGTTAACAAAACTATCAAAGGTTGTTTTTAATTTTTGTTCAGGCTTGGAGATTGTGGAGTGAAGGGAGGCCTTTGGAGCTGGTTGATGAATCAGTAGGTGATTCAGTCATTGAAAGTGAAGTATTGAAAATTGTTCATGTGGGGCTCTTGTGCGTGCAAGAAAGACCAGAGGATAGGCCCAACATGTCAAGTGTGGTTCTGATGCTGAATGGTGAGAGCCCATTGCCCAAGCCCAAGCAGCCTGCATTTTATCCACACCATGAAGATTTTTCTTCATCCACCAAGTGTGAATTCAGCTCAAATGATATGTCCATCAGTTTAGAGGCAAGATAGTAAACCTAAATTAATTTAAATGACCACCATGTGTTGACTGTTTGTACAGTTTTCAGTATTATTAATGTCTTAAGTTTTGAATGTGATTGCATAAACTATTGTTGTTTATTCGATGTGCAGCAATGTAATATTTACATATAAGTACAATAGGAAGAGATATATTTTGAAAAGGCTTAATTATTCACATGTTTCCACTTCGGTGAAAATTGTCAAATTGGTCTCTTTTTTAAAAAGTTTGTGTGACAAATGACACTCAAGTGTCAATGCCAAGTGTGTTTTGATTTCAATTTCGTTATTATATGTTTCTTTAATTTAATTTAATCTTAATTTTTTTTTTAAATTAGAGCAATATTATACATCTTCAAATCGAGACTAAATTTATTATGAGTATAAATATTATATTGATATTTTATTAAAAATGATTTTTTAAAAATATTACATTATTGAATAATATTGATTTTAATTACTAAATTTTAACATAAATTTTAGTATAACAATTATACAAAATAATAAATTTGGTCTCAATTAAAATAACACCAAATTTATTATTGATATAATAATGGTATTAATTAATTTATTTTTATAAAAAAACATGAATAAATAATATATTAATTTTAAATTCTTATTTCTTTTTTGTAAAATATTTATATGTAATTAGATTTAATCTTGTAAAAGAAACATAAATTAACAAATATTGAATTAATAATATGTAATAGTGTAATATGTTTAAATGTTATTTTTAATAAAAATATATTAGTATACAAATAATAAATTTATCTAGAGACAATATTATTTTATTTTTAAAAAATTAGAACTAAATTTAATAAAAATATATATACAAAAATTAAATTAAAATCAAAATAATATCATTTGATAAAAAAAAATATTAACATGTGGATAATTCCATTAGTAATATTTTTTTAAAATATCTTAATAAAATGTTAATGTATAATTGATTTTTTTTTAAAAGCTTAGACTAACTTACGACACTCTCACAAAAGTAAAAATCATTTGACTAATTAAACTTTTTAAAAACTATTGACATTTATATTCTATAAAATATTATTGAAAGAATTAACTCACACATTTATTGCAGAGCTTTTATCACGCAATCATCAGAATCGACAACAAACTTAAGTATTAGAGAGTAGAAGATAAATAAAGGAACAAAAAAATATCTGTGTAGGGAAGAATTCACTGTATCATAAATATTACAACTTACTATATTTTCTCTTCAGCAAACTCTCGTTAGGATATTTATTTTATCATATTTAGACAATTTTTTTTTATAACATTTGAATATTGATTACGTGTTAATATGTGATTGGTCAAAAATTATTTGACATTAGTGTTTATGATTATTATTATTGATTGTGGTGAAATTTTTGACCAATCACAAGTTGACACATAATCAATGTTGAAATGTTGTCAAAACAATGTTGTCTAAATATCATTATCCTTATTCTAACTCCGTTTTCGTGGTAATTTCTAATTTCTATAATTGAAAAAAACATAAAAACATAATTGTATAGTCTTTACCCAAAAAATACAAACTAATGTGTTAAACTCCTAATATGAATTTAATAAAGTATTTTCAAAAATACAATATGTATTAGAAAATGATTTAAAGTAATATGCATTAAAAAAATTACGTTTAATTAACATATTAATTACTAGATTATCTTCGTGGGAAGCTTTAGCAACAGAATTGCCATCCACTCCAATTTATCTTAACTATTTATACTTTTCTAGTTTAGACATATATTTTCTTTTTGTTTTATATTACTTTGACGAAAGTTTAATAACACATAATTTAGTTTTTCTCTTACACGATGCAAATTTATAAAAATTTTCACTTCTTTAATTTTATTTTTAATTTAGAATATATATAAAATTTGTAAACACTGTCAAATTAATGAGGGGTTGGTTGGGCGTTGAAAGCTGGTCATCAATTTCTTCTAATTCAATATTCAATAATGGAGTCCTTGGGAACATCAAATAAATACTCAACTGTTTATTATATTTATTCTGTTGACATTCAAACCAAATTTAATTTTGGTTCTTTAAATTTTTTAAACTTTTTTAATTCTTCAAATTTGATGGACTATAAGCTGATCATTTAAATTAATTATATGTTAAAAATAGAAATTTAAGAAGTTAAAATTCTATTTTGAAAATTTAATTTATTAAAATAAACTTTTTTAAATTTGTGAACTAAAATAATTTTCATTTTAAATTTTAAAGATTAAAACAACGTTAAATCAATATACTAGATATACAGTATTGAAGACAAAATAATATATATATATATATATATATATAAATCCAGTACTTTAAATATTATGAATATATGAGTTTTATATTAATTAACAGTAAAGAGTTAAAATAATTAATAATAGAATTTAATTTAGTAAAATATTGTAAAAAAAAAAAATTCAAATGAATGACGCATAAATTAAATATGTCTAAATAATAGTCTTCCAAGTCTCTTTCTTTCCAACATGATTAATATTAACTGCGAAAAAAGTCAATTAAATTTATTTGCAAGTTGCTACTCTATAAGTCTCCACCTCTTATTTATTTGGGTGAAAATGAAGTATACGAAATTTGAAGGACAATTCCATAAAAAATATAATGATATATTTTCTCAATGATTAAGAAAATAATAGATGTTAGATTTTTAGTTAGCAGAAAAAACATATTTTTCTGTTATATATTTTTTATTTTTTACGTTTCTTTTAAAATATTTAAAAATGCAATATCTATAGTGATGGTAATAATATGCAGTCGGTGCTACGTAGTTGGATTAAAGTAATAATGAGAATAATGGTGTTATTAGTGATGACAATAATAATGAGAGTGAAGAAAATACCTCAAAAGATAATATTTAAAAAAAAAAAATAAAAGCTATGAATTTATAAATCTTCAATTTTTATCATTATTTTCAAATTGGATCTAAACGTGTGTTTCCAAAATTGGGCAAAGATTAATTTCAGCTCAGTCTGTGTAAAAATACAATTTGGTAAGGAAAATTAGATTTCAAAACAAAAACAAAAACTAATTATTAAATCTAATAATTCATCATAATGATTTTTTTAACATAGTTATATCTTCAAAATCTACTATATACATAATTTTGTCCTCGGAAAGCATGAGTTGTCTAGTTAGCTTGAATAAGAAAATACGTGTATTCTATAAAAATATATTATCCAAGAAATGATGCACTAAAGTTTCTTAATAATAAAATAATCTTAATATTTAATTAGTTTGGTTTGACTTTACAGAGTTATAATAACTCAAATTTGGCAATATCTTATACCCTGTAATTGCTCATTACGTGTATATATATATATATATATATATATATATATATATATATATATATAAAAGCATACAATATACCGAAGTTGTTGACTTGTGCACGTTAAAATATAGCATTTGAAACAACTGCTAGCTATCAAACTATCATAAACTAACAAACATTCCTTTAGCTTTAGACAATACTTGATTTGATAAATATCTTCACAAACATTTTTAAGAAAAATTGGAAATAAAAATGCCATTTCAAAAAATAAAATTAACCCTTAAATTAATAAATAAATCTGTAAAAGATTATTTTTATTTTCTATTAAACATATTGTCTTACTTTTCCAATTCAACAAAAAATTATACCAGAACAATCTTTTATCAAACAAGCATGCTTAGAAGTATTCGTTGCCCTGAAAAATATGAATTACGTTTCGAAGGTAGAAGTTCATTTTCATATTTAGATTATGAAATTGTTTAAGTCATCAAGCTATACTTTTCTGTAAAAAGAAATATCTAATTTATTTAAATTATTAATCAATCCAACATTTGGTTTAGACAATGTTAATCAGAACGCGGATAGTAATGATAAATCTCAAGTACAAAGGTGACAGCGCCGTCTGATAATAACGTTATTATATGTTGTGATTTCAAGGGTGAAGTTGAATATATAAAAAGAAAAATAATATATAAGAGAAAAATTCAAAATGTTTGTATATTTTACAATTAAAGTCCACCTGCGTTTCTCTCTGAAGAACGAATAGTCAGTGATACATTAAAATAATAATATAATAAAGTTTTGTATAGACATGGAGCAGAGGAAAGAGTATCCAGTTATGTAGCTAATCTTTGAAGATTTTGGAAAGTAGTGGAGCAATTTCGAGTTAACTCTAATCCAAGAAGAAATGAATGGAAAGCTTAAAGGCAATGGTTTTGTGGTCTCTTGTGTTGCATTTCATACCAGGTTTGAGCACCCTTGAAACCATTGGTCCAGGCCAATCACTGAAGGATAATGAGACTCTAGTTTCAGCAGAAGGGACTTTTGAAGCAGGGTTCTTCAACTTTGGAGATCAAAGTAGTCAATACTTTGGTATATGGTACAAGGATATTTCTCCAAGAACAGTTGTGTGGATAGCCAATAGAGATATTCCAGTTCAAAACTCCTCAGGAGTTTTGAATGTAACTTATGTAGGAAATCTTTTCATTTTGAATGGTTCAGGAGCCATAATCTGGTCTTCCAATACATCAGCAGCTGCAAAGAATCCTGTTGTGCAGCTTTTGGAGACTGGAAATCTTGTTATGAGAGAAGAAAGCAACCCAGAGAATCTTCTATGGCAGAGTTTTGATCTTCCTGGGGACACTTTGTTGCCAGGGATGCGACTTCGAAGTAGCATGGTAAATGGTAGTTTTACATCTCTGACATCTTGGAGAGACACAGAAGATCCTGGTAGAGGTGTGTATTCATATCACATAGATACTCGTGGTTTTCCTCAAGTGGTGATTAGGAAGGGAGGGGCATTGTTGTATAGGCCAGGTTCATGGAATGGCAATATTTTATCTGGGATTCCTTCTGCAACATTGTACAAAAGCTTTAATTTCTCTTTTGTTATAACTGAGAAGGAAGTCTCTTATGGATATGAACTACTGAACAAGTCAATTGTTTCGAGGTACATGATCACGTTAACAGGTCAAATACAACGTTTTGTTTTGTCTGATTTGACAAATAGTTGGCAGCTTTTCTACTCAGGCCCCGCAGACCAGTGTGATAATTATGCCGTTTGTGGGGTGAATTCTAATTGTGATGTAAATAGCTCTCCAACGTGTGAGTGCCTTCAGGGTTTCATTCCCAGATCCGAAGAAAAATGGAATGCACAAAACTGGTCAGATGGGTGTGTTCGGAGAGTTAATCTAGATTGTGGCAACAGTGATGGCTTTCTGAAGTATCAGGGAATGAAGTTGCCGGACACATCAACCTCATGGTTTGACAGAAGCATGAATCTTGAGGAATGTAAGAATTTCTGTCTGGAAAACTGCTCCTGCACAGCATATGCAAATTTAGATATCAGAAATGGTGGAAGTGGATGCTTGCTTTGGTTTAATAACATTGTGGATGTGAGAAAACTAACCACCGGAGGACAAGATCTTTTCATAAGAGTGGCAGCTTCAGATCTAGGTGCTAATACTTTATTTCCGTCTAACTGATAACAGAACATTCTTTGTTGCAGAACTTGGTTTAACTGTGCGAAGTACATGTATATAATTTCCTGTTCTTACTATGCTGCAGATTATTCCTGTTCTTATACATAACATATAAGAAATGATGAACATTAGAGGACATTGTATAATACTGCTTAGCATGAAAAAAATTGTGATCAGGAAGCATATAACTGCCATCAACTTTCATTGTGAATACGTGCCATCAACTAAATGTTTTGGGATTTCTAAATTGCTCAAAATTTGGTGTGTTGGCTAACAGTGCTTTTTATTTTCTCAGGTCATGAAAAAGGCTTACGCAAGAAGCAGCTAGCAGGAATTCTTGCAGGTTCTGCAGTGTTTATTGTGGTCATGATATTATTGGCAGTGACCATACTCCGGAGAAAAAGGCTTGAGAAGCCAGGTACTTATACCGTGGTAGACTTAATAGTTATTTTACAATTGCAAATATTTTTTTCTTACAAAATTTTAAGTTTTGGTAACCTTTAGATTTTCCTCTTCCGATAGAACCTATAATGCAAGTAATTTATATACATACATTCTTCTATCTTCACAGGAAGCAACAAAAGTGTTAGCTGGAAGAATCACACTGTTAAGACACAGAAGGAAGACATTGACATTCCAATATTTAAGTTTTCAACCATAGCTAATGCAACTAATGACTTTTGCGTTACTAACATATTGGGAGAAGGTGGATTTGGACCAGTTTACAAGGTAGTTTGATTGAACTCATATCTTACAATTGGATTTATCTTCTGTGCATAACTTTCTTATGAAACTGATTGTCAGGGTACTTTGGCAAATGGCCAAGATATAGCTGTGAAGCGGCTTTGCAATAATTCAGGACAAGGACCAAAAGAGTTCATAAACGAAGTTGTGCTAATTGCTAATCTTCAGCACCGGAACCTTGTGAAGCTTCTTGGGTGTTGCATTCAAGAGGATGAGAGGATCTTGATATATGAATTCATGACTAACAAAAGCTTGAACTACTTTATTTTTGGTCATAAATTTTATCTTTTCCCAACACTTAGTCTTAGCTTGCCATGATCACCAAACCATATTCATGCTAACTAGTTGAAATTTTTTCAGATGAAGCTAGAAAAGGTTTGCTAGATTGGGCTCAGCGCTTCCAAATTATTCGTGGGATTGCCAGAGGGCTTCTCTATCTCCATGAAGATTCAAGATTAAGAATTATCCACAGAGATCTCAAGACCAGCAATATTCTGCTAGATGAAAACATGAATCCAAAAATATCAGACTTTGGTCTCGCTACATCATTTGGAGGAGATGAAGTTGAAGGCCAAACAAAGAGAATAGTGGGAACTTAGTATGCATGCATAAATAACTTGATTTGTTACTTTATCTTCATAAAGTTTCCCTCTTCTCCCTTTCTGAGTTCCATGTCATTTTCTGTATTGCAGTGGTTATATTTCTCCAGAATATGCAGCCCGTGGGAATTTCTCAGTGAAATCTGATGTCTACAGTTTTGGTGTTATATTATTGGAGATAGTTTGTGGAAAAAAGAATAGGGAATATTTTGACGATCATGATCATGACCTTCTTGGACATGTAAGTCTAGTCCACTCATACCATTTATATTGGCATAGTCTTCAGAGCATGTTTGAAAACCCATCTCCTTCATTTTTATCCACTTCAAAGAGAAGCTATTATCTGTACCTTCTACGTATTTTTTGGTTATTGATCATGATTTTGAGCATTGAAAACATACAAAACATAAGTACGAACATACTGTGAACTCAAAATTGACAATTTTAATTTGATGATCATAATAGGCATGGAGACTTTGGTGTGAAGAAAAACCAATGGAGTTGATAGATGAATCACTAGGCGAATCAGTAGCTCTAGCTGAAGCTGATGTATTGAGATGTATTCACATTGGGCTTCTATGTGTACAAGACAGAGCAGAGGATAGACCAGAAATGTCATTAATAGTCCTTATGCTGAATGGTGAGAAACCATTGCCCAGGCCAAGGGAACCTGCTTTTTATCCCCATCAATCTGGCTCTTCATCAGGAAATAGTAAACTGCAATCAAACAATGAGATTTCTATTTCATTGTTGGAGGCAAGATAGTTTATTTATATATATGTTTATAGAATTCAATGTAAATGAGGCAACATTAGTCAAGATTTGATTGAATTAGCTACTGTATTAGATGGAAAAACCTGGAAATGAAACTAGTTCTTAGTTCTTATATTATTGTATGTAAATTCCCTTTATATTGTCATCAATTTTAACCAATTCCTCAAACAAAAGATTTGGCCAATTTGGTTCAAATGGTTGATTTATGTGAAACCTGCAGATGTGTTTAACAGGATTAACATTCTAAAATCATGTGCCCATCTGGGAGCACTTGAACTAGAGGGGTGGAAAAATACCAACATTGGCATAACTCATACTTTGTTTGGGAAATATTGGGAAAGCAGAAAATGCATTTAAGGAAATGCATGAGAAAAATTTACTTGGATATGAATGATAATTGGCTTTGCCATTAATGGCCATGATGAAGAATCTCTATCCATGTGTTCAAATATGTTAAGATATATGCTAGTTTCACCAGATGAAATACATATTTCTGTGTCCTGTGCTGTAGGCCACTTAGAGATAGGGAAAAGTTTTTTCACTTGCATGACAATCCGACGTGGAATTTGCTGGGACATCAATCCAAAATTTCCAAATGTTAATGCAAGTAATTGAAAAGCTTCCAAGACTTGGTGAATGCGTCTTCAATCTAGAAGAGGTGAGATAATTTAAGCCAACTATCTAAGTACAAGTCATGAACTTTTGCTATGTAAAGGCATCATGTGTGGAGAGAAGACATACATAATCTAGAGAGAGGGGACCACATTTTGGAAACTCTAGGAAGTTTCTGAAAGGCAGAGGTGACAGAACTGATCAGACAACAATACCAGTTTTAACCCCATGCTTTGAGAATTCAATTATGTTCAAATTGTCCTTGCTGATGCAATATGAAAAATTCACATGTACCATGAAGGCATTTAACATGCGATGTAAGACTTTTAGTTAATAAACACGTGTTTATGTTTGGTCTATCGTGAATGACAGACCCTATACATATTCAGTGATTATTTTTAACTTTTTCTCAAGCTCATGGGATAAGGTGACTACCAAATTCAGAAAATCAGAGAATAAATTTGCATTTTTATCTGTTTCTTTTCAATATCATGTTTTACTTTTCTTCTTTCGCGTTTAATGTGTGTTTGGTCTCAGAAACAAATACCTACATATGAAACACACTTTTACTCAGAACACACCTATGATACTTTATTTTGTATTTTTTTTTATAATGTTTAATACATTTGATTTGAATTCACATAATAATAATAATAATCATATATTTATCATATTTTCAAGAATTTTTATACATTTTTCAACATGTATATTAGATACATGTCGTATCCAATTGACGTATTGTATCTGTGCATCATAGGTATACGCCCACATTAAACTCCAATATTACGTTTGAAATGCAGCCTATCGAGCAGACATTATGCTAACTGTCATGTCATTGTTTGAGTATTATGCATGAACCATGAAAGAAAAGGGCAATATCCTAATGTTTCAAAAAAGTAGATAAACGTTTAACGTGAACACCTATAATTTCTAAATACAGTGCAGGGAGCAACCAATCTCTTGAGGAATAAAAAAAAAGGAAAAAATTCTATGGAAGCAACCAGTGTTCTAAAGAATAAAAAGAATCAAATAAGATTCATCCAGTCTCCTATGGAATAAAAAAGGGGAAAGATATGAGGGAGCAAATAAGCTCTTAAAATAGGGAAAATACTAGTTTGCAGATCTGATGAGAGTAATTATCGATGGAGTGAATAAATTCCCAAGTTTCGCTTACTTAGAAGTGCTTTACAGTTTTTTGGATACAAGATGAGATGTTTACCTCATGCATTTTTTATGATATGCTCTAAACCATTTTTTGAAATAGAAATCAAGACAACAAACAACATTATCACAATTCGCACGAGATGACATAGATGATACATCCGAAGGTTTATCAAAAGCAATGCAAAACGAAAATACATGAATTTTGTTCTGACAAAGCAAGTAGGAAGAACAAAACATCGTCCAAAGTTAACCATTCACAATCTGGTCATCAACAACTTCTTTCAAGGGATCTAAGCAGAAAAGTTTATATCAGGAAACAATACTTTTGCTTGGTCAACAACAGCCTCAAATCCATCCTGGAAAGAACATTGAGCCATAGGCGAGAATATTTTTACATTTCATATTCTAGAACGTTACAAACAATAAAAGGTGATATTAAGGTCGTTATGCACTTTAGTAGTTCTTTTTGGAAGCTCAACATTATTTGGGCTTAAAATAAGAGATATGTCATTTGAGTCGATAATTAAAAATGTCTAGTCTTACACTCTACGATGCTAAGGGTAAGGGGCTGTGTGATGATAGGCTCAAAATGGTAGACCCAAAACTAATCAAGATAAGTTGGTCATACATTTTTAGTCCTACAAGAGCTAAAGGCCGGAGGCTGTGTGATGATAGGCACAAAGTGATGGACCTAATATTGATTGGATGTTTTAGGAGAGGAAGGTTTTGTTTATCATTGACCTAGTGGTTACTGAAGGAACTAAAAGGTCAGGTAGTAAAGATGGGACATTAAAGACTGAAAAGAGGAGTAAAGAGAGTGTTAAAGGAGAGAAAACTCAAGAGACAGGGGAATGAAGATAGAGAGGACTTTGGAAGGTTGAGAAAATCAAATCTGTAAATACTCTAGCTGATTGGATTTTTACCTTTTGCTAGAACAACTTGTCATATATATTTTGTTTGTGATAATAGCCATACAAATAAGTTTTCTTATCAAGTTTATTAATTGATAATTGAGAATATATTTAGTTGACTTGGTAACATTAGTTATGTTCAATTTGAAATATTTTGTAATAACTTGTGTCAGATAGAGGAACTGTACATATATGAGAAGCAGTTTGCATTAGTCAGTACTTGTCCACAATCACGTATTAAACCAATCCAAAACATGTTTGAAATGCAACTATCTAGCAGACATTATGCTAAGTGACAAGTCATTATTTGTGTATTGTTTATGACTGCTTGATGATGAACTGTCACCAGCCATACTTGTACTTGTAAAGAATCCAGGCAAGTTTGGCTGAGGCAGTGCAGATTCACTGCTAAGCATCATAACCACCGATGACATGTTTGGCCTATCTTCAGGATTTAGTTGCACACACAGTAGTCCCACATGAATTGTTCTTAGAGCTTCAGACAAATGGACTGACTCTGTTATTGCTGCATCAACTACTTCAGAACATTTGCCTTCAGTAAACAGCCTCCACACCTGCATAATTTTTCAAACCATTGGGTTATCAGCAGAAACATCTCAAAGGTGGTTAGATTTCAAGTTCATTCTTACATGTGCCAGCAGATTATCTTGATGACAGAATCCTTTATTTCTCTTCCCACTCACTATCTCCAATATCAGTACACCATAGCTGAAAACATCTGACTTTGTTGAATAAGCTCCATCAATTATGTACTCTGGAGGAAGATAGCCACTACAATCACATGCACCAAAAGTCATTGTAAGACAGTGCCAAGCGATCATATTCATACTACATTGGTGTAATCAGACACTTACTAGGTTCCAACTACATGTTTTGTGGTTGCTTCGATTTCATTGCCTCCAAAGCTTCTAGCCAGTCCAAAGTCCGAGATTTTTGGGTTCATTTCACTATCTAACAAAACATTCCCCGCTTTGAGGTCTCTATGAACTATTCTATGCCTTGAATCTTGATGAAGATAAAGAAGACCCCGTGCAACCCCGTTGATAATCAGCATGCGCCTTGGCCAATCTAGTAACATGCTCTTGTTTTCATCTGAGAAAAATGTGACCAAGTTTTAGATGGTGGTAGATCAGTTTCAGTAGTTCCTATGTAGGTAGATTATGGAATGACAAACTTAAGTGCAAAATAAATTAATATCTCTTCCTCATGCCATGATAAATAACTGGATAGAGGAAAATTTATTTCCTTTCTAACATGATTTTCTTGTATGTATCTGTTTAATTGCAATAATTTTCAAGCTAAAAGAATCCAATTAAACAAATGAATATATAACCCCAAATGAATGAAACAATTAAGAAGGTTTCTCTGGAAACAAACCAAATATGAAGGAATCCAAGCTTTTGTTGGGCATAAATTCATATACAAGCAATCTTTCTCCTGCTTGAAGGCAGTACCCTAGTAGCCTCACTAAATTCCTGTGCTGAAGCTTTGCAATATGCATAACTTCATTTTTGAACTCTGGAAGTCCTTGTTTGGAATTCATAGAGAGCCTCTTCACAGCTATTTCTCCTCCATCGGCCAGGATGCCCTGGAATTTGTGACGGTGACAGATTAAGCTATGAATAGACTTCATTTTACTAAAATATGTTACAGGAAAATTTACATGACGTTAATAGTTCAGTTCATGTGTTCCAACATTTAATTTGGTTTTTCTAATATGGAGAGTTGATTACAAAGAAGTTCAATGACGTGATATATGAAATTTGATATATAACAAGCAGCGAATTAATAAAGGAAAAGATGCATAGAATAAGAACTATAGTCATCAGCAGATCAGCTAAGCTCTGCAAGGTCTACTAGTCTGAATACTTTTGTCTTTGTTTTTTATTTTCATTTTTAATGCATAAAGTATAATACTGCTTTGAATATTTTATCTGTTTTCAAATATATTTGCATAACAAATAGAAAAAACAAAATCTGTCTGCTGTCAAGATTTCCTATAAAATAGTTTTGAGAACAGTAAATAAAGCAAAAAAAAGGAAATATGTTTTATTGTAACAAAAAATGGAAAACAGAAAATACTTTCTTAAAACAAATACTTCCTAGATTTCTTCCAGAAAAAGACATTGCTATAATTCCCGTCTCTTATAATTATCATCTCTAACCATTATTTGACCACACAGTAGTACAACACTGCACAAAATGTAAAAAAAATTATTAAATATCATCCATTCTATGCTCGTGAAGACATTTTAATAATTAATTACCTTATAAACTGATCCAAAGCCACCTTCTCCTAGTTTGTTATCAGGTGAAAAGTTGTTGGTTGCAGAAGTAATTGTAGACAACTCAAACATGGGTAACTCTAGATCTTTACTCTCGTGCTCATTTATTACATTCACGTCTGGTTCTAGATTACCTTCCATCTTTCCTGCAATATAGTAATTGGAATGTGTAAGGAATAAAGAAGATGAATTGTAGAATATGCTGTCTTCTGTACTCTTTGTACCTTAATCTGCCTCACCCAAGTCTAAAACAGAATAAAAGCAAACTTAGTTTAAACACCTTTTTTATTCAGCTATTGATAACATGACTCACTTTATTGACTAGCATTAAAGTGCTTTAATGATTGTGAATAATGAGTTATTCTTGTTGAGATTAATACCAGTTAACCAAATCTCAAGGGAGAAAGATAAACTCAAAGACAGTTAAAATCTATAAGGTAACTAAGTAAAATATGCCTGCATGCACTGACTCAGAGCTTACATCATCACCTATAGAGGTGTTTCAAATTTGTGGATAAAGCAGCCTAAGTTTGCAGTAAAAAGAACATATAGAAGAATCAAGAAACGTAATTATAAATCATAAATAGGAACTACTAAACCACCTTTCTGCCGTGTCTTCAACCGTTTATAAAGGGTGATGAAGGTTAAACATAGTATTAAAATTCCAATAAACAACACACAAATTATGAAAACACTCTCGTACTTCCGGATGTTGGATTTATGCAATTGCTTTCCTTCAGTAGCTTCTGTAAGAAAGAGATATTGCAAAACGGTAAGAGTGACAAGATGATAACAAAAGAAAGAAACAGAAGGGATGTTCCACAATTGAGAAACAATATCATACTTAATTCTGAACTAGCCATCCTTACGTATACATCTTCATCAACATCGGTCAATTTTCTTATGTCAACCAGATCATTGAACCAGAGTAAACACCCATTGGGCCCTTTACTCATATCCAATGCTGCATAAGCTTTACAGGAGCAGTTGTTCCTGCACAATGTCTTACAATCCTCAAGGCTCATATTTCTGGAAAACCAGGATCTCTCTGTGTCTGGTAACTTCAACCCTGAAACCGGCGAAAACTCATCTTCATGACAACTCAGTGAAGTTCTCCTGACACAACCACCATACAAGTCAGCCGTTTTGGGCACAAATCCATCCAAGCATTGACATGGAGGAATGATGTCTATATTGCAGGTAGCATAGGCTCCACATTTGCCGTAGTAATCACAGTCATCCACCGGAATTCGTGCATGCAAGCTCCAATCTTTTCGTTCATTATCCCAAAAGGTCCCCAGAATACGTCCCTCTGTTGTTAGCACCATCCTATGTAAAAATGACTTGTTGGTATGCTCAAACATGAAATACAACTCCTCCTCGTTCGAAATAAAAGTAAATCTAGTATAATCACTTTGTTTCAACAGAGGTGCCCCACTGAACTGAACACCATTCCATGATCCAAAACGATATATTTTAGTAGTTCCTTCTCTCAAAACAAACTGTGGATATCCAGTGATATCAAGTTGATAATTATATACACCATGAGATGGATCCTCAGAGCTATTCCATGATGACATGTATCGATTCAGACCTGTAACTAAATTTCTTCCAAACTTCTGTCCTGGCAAGAGTGTGTCCCCTGGATAATCAAAACTTTGCCACAGTAAATCCTTTGCCTCATCATTGCCGTTTCCATTCTGCACAATGAGATTTCCAGTATCCAAAAGTTTTGCCACCGGATGTCGTGCTGAGCCTGTTGTGTTGGAAGACCAGATGACACTCTTGTTGTGGTTGAGAAGAACAAGAACTCCGGTTTCATTGAGCTTCAAAACCCCTGATGAGTCATTAAGAGGGTTGTCTCTGTTGGCAACCCATACTGCAGTCTGTGTTGGGATCTCATTATACCAAATTCCCACATAACGGTTCTTGGAATTGCCTGGACTGAAGAATCCCAGTGCATAGATTTTGCCAGGTGAAACAATGACTTGGCCATCACTGATAGATTGCAATACATTAATACTTTCTCTCACAGTGGTAGCTGCTATACTATTCAGCAAAGCAAGACAGAACGGAAGCAAGGTAACTCTTTCCATTCAGGTGCTTATCCTTTTCTTCAATATTTCTGTTCCAGTAATCGCAATGCTTTTAATATATCAACAAACTGAGGTATAAAACCTGAAGCACTCCCTCCATGAGTTGATTTTTCAACTTGTGTGGTTCGTTAATGAGGCAGGTGTGCTCCATAAAGTCAATGATCTCAAAACAAGTTGGTCCCAGACAGTAAACTTGGCATTCTTCGAACAGAAAGCAACTTAGACATGCTTTTGGTGATGTGTACAAAAAGTGGTTGGTATCTATTTATGCATATACTATACATAAAGTTGAGGCACATGTAAGCTGACTCTTTAATTAATGAATGAATAGACACAATGTACAGAATGAAGAGTGACTTAATGTTTGCCATTGAAAAGGAAATCATCCTAATGTTAATCATCTTATCTGCCAACATTACAGTTTGTGATGCGTCCAGCCAAACAACAGTGTGAAAACCATGCAGAAAAGGTTGAATTTGGACTACCTTCACCAACAATAACCGTTGCATTCAATGCAAGCTAAAACTTTTTAAACCTCCAATGATTTAGGCGCATTATTAGAATTTATCAAGCTAGCAAATTATACCTGTATTGATAGGTCATTTGAGAGGGATTTAGAAGGAAGATTCAATGATAATGAAACACCAATCAAACTCACGGAAAGGATTCACACCACCTCCAATTCAAAACTTTGATTAAGACCATAAATTTATAATTCTTCTTTTTTTAGTTGTCAACTTTTACATTTTTATTCAATATGAAATTTTGACTCAATTAAATTTCTAATAATCTTTCCATGTGTGAGTCTCTTTTATATTGGTACATTCTCGAGCAGAAACATTTCTAACCAAGAATACCTTAATGATAACTCATTATTGTACCATTGCACAACCGAACATGTTTGTCTAAAACCTTTGAAGACTTTAAATACAAGATACCATATCATATTCATTTTAGCCCGATCACTAAAATGATCCTTTGACTCTATTACCATTGATGGTTATTTCGAGAAAGATTTATCAAAGAGATTAAAAAATAATGAGTCAAACTCACATAAAGAGTCATGGGTATGACAAAACCTCTTATGATCAATGTGATTTTGTGAAGAAATTCTAACAACATTTATTATTCTTTTACTCTATGTTAAGAACATGTCAATTGTTGGTCATGAGATGAATGGGATTCAAAGTCTCAAAAGAGGGTTAAACAAGTCCTATGAAAGATTCGGGTCCTAAAAAAAAAAATCTTAACATGAGAATTGTTCGTGACAAGAATGAAAAAATGGGTGGCTTTCCCAACCAAAATACATTGAAAAGTATTATAAAGATTTAATATGAACAATTCAAATTCGATTAGAACTTCACTTTAATGTCACTTCAAGTTGAGCTTAAAGCAATGTCCTACAAATGAAAACTAGAAAAAAATATACAAAAAGTTTCATATTCATCTGCAATTTATAGAATGTGATGTATGTTATGGTATGCATAAGGTCAAACCATATATTGTTGGTATTGTTAGTTGCTTTCCTTGCAAATTTTGAAAAACCTAATGGACGAGTTATAAAGTGAATACTTAAGTATCTCATATATACTTTTAGAGTTTGTTTGTTTAAGCAAACCCTATGTTCAATGATTACATAGAAGTAAACATGACTAATGACATGGATAGTAAGAAATATATTGTGGTTACTTAGTGACGGGTGTCGCACCTTATGCAAACTTTTATGTGCATAAAAGAATGCAGTATAGACTAGGAAATGACTCCTAGGTCGTCTCTCAAGCACCAATTTTGCGGTTCAAGAATTAAGTCAAACACGAAGTGTGGGGGGGGGGGGGAGTGTTTGTGAAAATGTTGTGGTGCATACGGATGAATAAAATCAAAATGCTGACGCAAATTGAAACGCAAACACAGATCTAAAAATGGTTTTAAAGACAGACTGGACACGGTTGGTCATTAACTTAATTACAATGTTTCCTATCACAGATCAACAAAATAAAGTTGCGATTCAAACCTCTAATCCAAAAAAGTTAACCAACTAAGCGAAGGTTAACCCGGTTTTCATAAAAGCGAACTAAGCGGACGCAGTGTTAATGTCAAATCTAATTTACACCATGCAGTTACATCGACTAAGCAAAGATGTAACACCAACTGCGCAACTAAGCGCATGCCCAATTGCAAGTGCAAGGTCAGAGTGGCAAACACAATCACAGTCCAGGTATCTTAAGGAAACAGTGCAATATCATTAATGACCAACCAAATTAATTTAAGCTAGCATGACAACTAAATTATCTCTACCACAAATATAAGACAACATTAAGACAAAATAAAATAAAATACTAAACACCAACACTGTTACAAACAACTATCTAACAAAATTAAATTAACTTAAATGCTAATTTAAATTAGAGAAACTAAAAGCAACTAATCCTACTATGCAAACTAATTTAAAATAAAAGAAACAATCACACATGCTCTTTCCTACACATTCACGTGACCCAATGTGCACCAAATAAAGAAATTGAAAATGAAAATGGCCAAAGAACACCTCTTGGCTGTGAGTTATGTTCCACCAAGTCAAACTTCAAATTCCACCTTCAATAAGCCACAAAATGTGTTGACTTCTTGTCCCATGTGCACCATTTTCCAAGGGAATTAACATGATAATTAGAATAACATTGTACTATACCCGAGCTTGAATGATTATTAGAATAACATGATAACCTCAAACATCTAAACTCTCACATTAATGTGTACAATAATAAAACCAAATGCTAATTCTCCTTTGATCAAGACCAACCATCCTCATATAAATCATATATACAGATAATTTCCTTAACAACTTATAAGATCACATTAAATATACAAAACAATGAACATGGAAGGTTGAACTACCCTCTTAATCCTGCTTAGCGAGATTATTCACTGGCTAAGCAAGTAGTGCCTGAAAGCCCACTCGCTTAGAAATTACATGTCTGTCCCAACGATACAAGCACTAGAATTCACAAAGATTAAATAACTCATAATTTGTTCAGCAAAGTGTTGTCGCACTCAACGATAACCAAGTCAGTGAACTCTCTGACTTTGGAGTCGCTCAACGAGTGTTGCCTCGCCCAACGAACCTGCATAATTATGTAGAACATAATTCAACAAATTGATTGCCAATTAAGTCAATACCACATATAGAGTCCAAAATACACCAAATACAAATTACACTATATTCATAGGCTCAAAACATCATATTTGCAATACCATAAAAACAATATTCTCAAATTTCATCATACAAACCAAATCATATAAATTTGAGGATTTAATCCCTATTTGAATAGGTAAAACTCAACACTAAGCTCAATCGTTCATACAAATCACAGGCATTAAATCAGTAACTTGAATATGACAAAAACATAAAATATTAGTGACTTAAAACAACTCTAAAATATTCTTTTACTTATGACTCGACTCAAATAGCTCTAAAAATAAGACACTTATAACTCTACATGATGCTCTATATACACATAGTAACATCATAAAAACTTATATAGAAGACAAAAAGCTCACATGCAAACAAAAAAAGCTCACACGCAAGAGAATACATATTTAAGCTTAGAGAAAGAGTAAAAGACCAATTTACTCTATTTGAGATTCTAATCCGGCCACCCTTGAAGTCATCGCTTTAGTCACAGAGACGGTCTCTAATCTCGTCAAACAATTGAACAAAGAGGAAGTACTATTAGAGAGAAGTTAGTGAACTCTAAAGAGGTGATATTTAGAAAAATTGTATGTTTTAAAATATTAAAACTCATTTATAACAAAGCTATTTATACTAAATCTTTTTAATATTAAAATAATCAAATTTCACTATTTTTAAACCAACTATCAATTCTAAAATATAATTTTTTAAATCTTCACAAAACAAATATTACAAGTCCAATTATGATGAAAGTAGATGTAGATAAGATTAAAATTTCTAGCTATTCTTAGTAGAGGTTTGTATGAGTCAAAATTGTCTCATTACATGACATTGGAGGTTAACTTATTTATAGGAACACAATATCCTGATTCTCGTGTTAAAATTATTCATATCAAGTTGAATAGTGTTTGATGTAAAATGTTCACTAGGATGTTAACAAAAATCACATTGGACTATTTCAGTATCCTTCTTGATGGATGTATCTCATCTTTTGAGGTATTACCAAAATTTTCACAACCTAAACCTAGTTTGTGGCGAGCATGAGAAAACCACCCAATATCAAATATTTGTTTTATACAAGACACAGACAAGAGGAAGATTTGAAGGTGTACCTTAGACAATTATGTAGAATCATTGCCCAAATTCTCCAACTCAATGAAATAATGTTTGTGCATGCCTTTATAAAGGCATCCATAATGTGTCATTTGATGAATCCTAAATGCAAAGAAAGGAAGAAAAATATTGTAAAGATAAGATTGAGAGCGATCAGATTGAGAGCGACTTCCCACATTGAGATCAAGGAAGTCATGGCAAGAAAATAGATGTAGGAACTAAAGAAAAAAGATACCTCGTCTCAAGAAACTAAAATAAGTTGGATTTGAAAATTTGAGAAAAAATATAAAGAGTAAGTATTTTTGGCAGTACAAACCTTGTTAACATTATGATCTTAAAGTAAATAAGATAGATGAGGAACTAAATGAGGAGGACGAACCAGCCGCATCGTCATCATACCCTTGACCTTCGTCTCTAGACATATTGGTGGATCGTGAGGAAAGAGACATTACCTTTGGAATGAAAAGCGAACGGGTGGAAAAGCGAAAAGATCGGTTATAGACAACGGAAGATCGGGAATGGAAGGATCTGTATTTGATAATGGTGGTGAATGACGAGGGGCCCTCCCTTATTTATAGCCGCAAAAGACGGTTTCGTGGATTCATTGTGACCGTTAATTATCACCAAATCCAACGACGGATAACACGTGTCTTTTCATAACCCAGGTTTGAATGATAGCTAAACTAATCTCAACCTTTCATGCCTTTCTGATCGTAGGGTTGAAACGTCGTGACTCTTCCTATTTCACCCATCTTCGGCGTATTGGTTAACCCTTTCGCCTTTAGCAAATGCTCAGGGCTTTGGGGGGCTTATGTAGTGTAGTGAAGGGGGAGCGTCGAGGATCGATCGGAAAGTAGAAAAGGTCGATTGGGAGGAGAAGGAAGATGATCGGTAAGTGCAACTGTAATGACAAAAAGGTAGGGGCGAAAATCACGGGCATGTTGTTAGTGGTTATCAATGTGGTGCGAATCTTGCGGGTAAAGTTGACAACGGTTACAGAATCTAACATCTATAAATATAAGGATACCTAGCCAGGTATATTTCACTTTTCTGATTATATTTATGCTGGTTGTGTGGTGACTTTGCTGACTTGAGCGTCAGAGTGCTAACTTGTAGATCACAACTGATCGACACTAATGGTGAAAAGATTCAAAGGATAACAAGAGCAACAGTCGAGATAGCGGGGATTGTGTTCGACACTTGAGTCTTACATTCGAAACAAACAAATAAAATTTAAATATTTTATACATAATTGATTTTTATTTTGATTACTTTATTTATATATATATATATATATATATTTACTTTTAATATATACTGAATTAAAAAAAATCTATATGTATTAAGTTTAAAGAGTTTCATGTAAACTGGAATATTTATTAGTTTTCTTTTATCAATCTAACATAATACTTCCATTCAAAAGTTATAATTTACTATATATTTAATTTAAAAAACATTAAATAATTAAAACAAATATATCGTATGACATGACGTAGACCTTAAACTCATATATCGTAAAATGTCTTTCATTGACGCAGCCGCAGTCAACAGTCAAACGAGACCAGAACTTAAAAGGAAAAAAGAAGTAAATGCTAACAAGGGCCACTGACAGGATATAGGTTAAAATTTTTAAAATCATATTTGTTAAACCATTAAAGTACATAGAATGGATTTTTTTTTAACGATTTTTAGTGTGTTTCTATTTAATTTTTAGTTTCTTAGCTAGCTTCCTAAAAACACTAGTAAACTCTTTCTATTAGTGGTTTCTTTCTTCTAGACACCAATATGTAAAAATGCTCATGCTAAATTTAATAGAAAATAATTTCCCAATTTGAAGAATATCTTTTAATAAAATAAACAAATTAAATTAACTAACAATCTTAACAAAAATGAATTAGCAAATTCATTTACATTTAAGTTTAAAACAGTTATAAAGTTTATTAAAACCTCCTAATTTCAATAAATATAAACTGTTATTTAATAATTATTTTGTAATTTAAAAAAATGTATTGAAATGAAAGATTTTCTATTAATCAATTAAGTCTTGATAACATTTATATACAAAGAAAAAATGTGAGACTTGCCATTAAATTATGAAAGTGCATTAGTTTCTATAAGGTTTAATACCTATTTTGGTTCCTTTGGGAGGGTTTGTTCAAAGTGGTCCCTCCTTTTTTCAAAAGTTCACTTAAGTCCTACCTTTCGCAAAAACTGTTCAAAGTGGTCCTTTTTGGTAACGGTGTTAAGTTCACTAACAGCAGACCTGCCAGTTGTCTAATATGTGCTGATGTGGCATTGTTATGTGTTTTAAAAAAAAAAAATATTGTGACGTGTAAATGTATGTTGTTAGGGTTAAATTAAAAAATGAATTAGGGTTATATTACAAAATGAATTAGGGATTTGGATTAATTAAGTAAACAAATTGTTGGTCAGATGCAAATTTTACCCAAATTTGCGATTGCAATTGGGATTTTCTGGATTTGACATTAGGGTTCATCAAGCTTCAATCATCAATCTTATACATACATCAAGCAACCGAAAATGCTTGAACCCTTCCAAATGCAAGCAACAAATTACAGATGCCAGGCACCCTTGCTCTTCTTTAACAAAAACAATTCAAACCAAATATAACCCTCTGCGGAAGATTCGCATGTTCTAATATAGAAGAAACTCTCGTAGCTCCAGAAAACAAGCAAGGGAAAGGGTTAAATGCAAATTGATTCAAATTCCTCATCCCATTTCAATGTGAGTACAAAACCCACTAAAAAGATAAAGCTTTAAGGGTTTAAATTTGGGAGGTGCACTGGTCCTGAAGCCTTCCCAAATCCCAAATACGACGACATTCTTCTTATTCTTCTTCTATGAAACAACTATTCTGTTTTGGCACGGAGCATAAACTTCTTCTTCTTCTTCTGATGACCTTTTCTCCTTCTTCGCTTGGATTCGGGATAAAGAAGAAACCCAAAAATCAGGTATCGTTCTTCTTCTCTTCCCAGCGGGAGTGAACTTTTAAAACTTCTATGGGTCTTACGAAAACTCAGTGTGGTGATTCCAAATTGATCCTCAAGGTGATTAAGCGAGTGAAGAAAGGAAGCAAGACTATTCAGACAGGTTAAAATTATATTCCAATCGCAAGCCCAAAAAATCTCAATCCTAATCATCTTGAAGATTGATAAACCCTAATCGCAAGCTCAGTCGCAATTGCAAATTTGGGTAAAATTTGCATCTTACCAACAATCTGTTTACCTAATTTAACCCTAATTTTATTACAATTCCATGTCACAATTAATAATTTTTTTTAACATATAACAATGCCAACACAATAAAAATGTTACACATCATCAAATATTTGCCAGCTAGGCAGCTCTGCCGTTAACAGAATTAACGCCGTTATCAAAAAGGACCAACTTGAACCGTTTTTGCGAAAGGTAGGACTAAAGTGAACTTTTGAAAAAAGGAATGACCACTTTGAACAAACCCTCCCAAAAGAGGGAACAAAATAGGTATTAAACCTTTCTATAATAATAGTAGAAGTACTATTTTATAGTGTAGTGGACGGTTCTACCCTTCTGTTAACTTCCACGAAAGTCCACTCGAAAGTAAACCGTGTGTATTTGTGTGTGTCTGACCGAGTTTGTTCCTGTCTGTTGCTTAGTTGTCTTCAATGTATCTATCTATGCCTTCTCCTTCTAGGAAGATCCCATTCCACATTCCTCTCTCTTCCCTTCTTCATCTTTATATACTATCATGTTCCCTTCATCATCCTCACTATCTTATCAATTCATCCATTTCCATTGTTTCTCTCTTTGATCTTTGTTCTCTCTTTTTACTCACCCAACTCCAATTCACCGTTATGGCAGCACAAAATTCCCAAACCCAGTTCCAAGATTTTTTGCCTGTGATGGCCAACAAGCTTGGTGGGGATGGCCTAATCGATGAACTATGCAATGGCTTCAATCTTTTGAAGGATTCAGAAAAAGGGGTTATCACCTTTGACAGCCTCAAGAGAAATTCTGCCCTTCTTGGCCTTCAGGGCCTCAGTGATGAGGATCTTCGCTCCATGCTTGTGGAAGGTGACTTTGACGGTGATGGGGCGCTCAATCAGTTGGAGTTCTGTGTTTTGATGTTCAGACTCAGTCCTGAACTCATGGAAGGCTCAAAGTTGTGGTTGGAGCAAGTCCTTCAACAAGAACTCAAAGATTACTTCTAATTTTTTTCCCCTTTTTATTCATTTGTCATTTTGGGCAATTTCCCATATACTTTTGTAAGGAAACGAAAAGAAAATGAAATGGCAGAAGTGCTTCATTTGATACTTCCCGTATATTTATCAGTTTTTTAATTATTATGCACAAATGCTGGTTAACCTCTTTTATGCTACTTTAAAAAAATCAATCTTTTTTGTTATTTGTTCTGAAAAATTGATGATTGAATTCTGCCGTCTTATTCCTGCATTGAACAGACTCTATTCTGAACGAGTTGTGAATTAGTCTTAATTGTCGGCTGCCTAAATAGGGTTAAACTCAATTGGCTTAGAAAAGCTAATAAAGTCGTGAAGACTTGGATGAACTAAAGCACCAAGATGCAAGTCTTTTTCCACTCGTCATTACTCAATATTCAACTTTAGGTGAAATATCGTTTTCAAAACTGTGTATGGTGCAGAGGAATCAAAAGAGAGTGTGTGAACTCTAGCTAATCAAATAGACCCTTGCTTGACCACAAGTTTGAGGGCATAGACTTGACAAGTTTTTGGAGCATGTTTCATGCATTAGCTTCTGGAAGTTGCACAGATGTGTTTACCTGATAAGCCGTTGCGTTTCTTGAAGGAACTATTGTTTTCGCCTTCAAGCATGAGTGCAAGGAAGCATGGAGACAATATCACGAATCTAGGAAAGAGGCAATTCCAGATGTTCTATATTTTATCCATCCTTCAATTTTCCCATAATGGAAGCTGTGTTAGTTTGAATAACTGAGAGGGAAGTGACTCAATGGGATGCTAGCGGTACATGGCCAATTTAAAATGTTTCTAAATTCTATAACCTAAGTCATTAGTGACCTGTTATTTTTAGTAGGAAAAAGTGTCAAATTACTGTGTGATGGATATTGAGTTTCACTTTGAGCTAGTTACACTACAAGGTTACCTACTTGCAAGGTTTTAAGGAACATCCACTACTGCTTTGCTACAATTTTAGGAGCTCTTTTATGCAAAAGACTAATTCATTAGGTGGTACTTAATGGTATCAGTTCCACATGTTTTAAGTTTTCGTTCCAACTACAGCTTAATCAGTCTATAAGTAACTTTTCTCCTAATTCAACTCTTCAAAAAGCTATCAATAATTATAACTCAAATACAAAAAAGAGAGTTTAATGCAAAACGTTTGTTCATTCATTTTAATATCTAATATCAGCATAAAACAACCTTAGACATTCGCCATTGATAGGACACGAGGACCAACAAAAGAGGTAACCTTATATTCATGTCTACCTAATACAGGTCAAACTTGTCCAAAGAAAAATTTGACACAAACTTCAGAAAATGTGTTTGTATTCACGTTTGTTTCGCTTTCAACGTAAGTAATACTATATTTTTGAGAGACGTTTTCTCCAGCTAAGAAATTTATAAACCAAATCACAAATAGGAAAAAAAGAAGTTTGGCCATGCCAGAAATTGAGGAATTTAGTATCAGCCGTTACCGATTTCATGTTCTTTTTTTTTCACTCAACGGTAGCAGTTACAGAAATCCAACGTTAAAACCGTGAGCTTCATGGTGTAACTCTTATTCTCCTCTTTGCTGTCCAGACACAGGAAAACTCTGGTTCAGTGAAAGCACAGAGCTTCGAGAGTGTCAAGCGATGAAAAAAGTTCTTCTAATGTTTGTTCTTACTAAGATTCTACTGTTCTTTTTGTGCACCTCCACTGCAATTGACTCTATATCCCAATTTAAACCACTTTCTGTAGGCAATACATTGGTTTCTGAAGAGGGTACTTTTGAATTGGGTTTCTTCCGTCCAGGACGTGCTGCAGATCTTTACTTGGGGATATGGTACAAGTCAATACCTGTGAAGACTGTTGTGTGGGTTGCAAACAGAGGCAAGCCAGTAAAAGGCAACTCAAGTGTGTTGCATATTAACAGTGAGGGAAATCTTGAGCTTGTTAACCATAATGGGGTTGTGGCTTGGTCAGCAAACTCCACAAAGAAGGTTCAGAATCCCATTGTCCAGCTTTTAAATTCTGGAAATTTGGTAGTGAGAGATGAAGGAGACCAAGATCCTGAAAGCTACTTGTGGCAAAGCTTTGATTACCCTTCTGATACACTTTTACCAGGAATGAAGCTGGGATGGGACTTAAGAACCGGCCTTGAGCGGCGTGTATCTGCTTGGAAGAATTGGGATGATCCATCACCAGGTGATTTCAGTTGGGGTATCTCTCTCGAAGGATTTCCTCAAGTGATGATGTGGAAGGGGTCAAAGGTGTTTTACCGTGGTGGTCATTGGAATGGTCTTGGATTCAGTGGTGCCCCAGAATTGAAGGCAAATCCAGTTTTTGAGTTCAAGTTTGTTTCCAACGAGAATGAGGTGTACTACACCTACAGCCTCACGAATGAGTCTATCATTTCAAGGATTGTTATGAACCAATCTATTTCCACTCGCCAAAGGTACATATGGATTGAAGATGCTCAAGCTTGGAGGATTTATGCATCTGTACCGAGAGATAACTGTGATTCCTACAATATCTGTGGATCAAATGGGAATTGCGTAATTGGTGATTCTCCAGTGTGCCACTGTTTAAGTGGATTTAAACCAAGATTTCCGAAGCACTGGGACATGATGGACTGGACTCAAGGATGTTTTCTCTCTGAAGAATGGAACTGTGAGGAAAGAAAGAAACATGGGTTTGTTAAATTTAATCAGCTGAAAGCTCCAGATACTTCAAATTCTTGGGTCAATGAGAGTATGAGTCTCACTGAGTGCAGGGATAAATGCTTGGCGAATTGTTCTTGTAATGCTTATGCAAATACAGATGTTAGAGGAGGAGGTAAGGGCTGTTTGATGTGGTTTGGTGATCTCAGGGATATCAGAGAGTTTTCTGCTGGTGGTTGGGATTTATATGTTAGAACTAAAATTTTAGAATCAGGTAAGGTCTTCACTTAATATCTCTCAGGTTATAGTATATTTACTTTTACTGAACTTGCTCTGCTTTTGTCATAATTTTAATAGTTTTCAATGATTCAGAATTTACTCTGCTCTCTCAATTCTATATAAATCATGAAGGTGAGAAAAAAAATTATAACATGAAGGTGGTGGCAGTAGTCCTCACAACAGCCGCAGTTGTTGCAGCCATTCTAGCTTTGTACCAATTTGGAAAGAGAATGAAAAAGTTCAGAGGTAGCTTCCTTACTCTTGTATTTATTTCAAGGACTTGCCAGTTATATACACAACAATAATATCAATTTTTCTTTAATATTTTACTTAATGCACTTAAAATTTTATATACTATTTTTATTATTATTTGATGGCCCGGGTATTAAAGCCATGCATGACATTTTCTTCACCTCTTTGAATATATTTACAACCAAATCACATTGCACAAGAGTTTAAACATCCCCTAACAAAGTTCCTTCTTTTTTTTTTTCTTCTCTTGGTAGTTGTATTTTTTAAGTTGATGCAAATAACAACGCAGTGTAATTTGTGCTTGTCACAGGCACAGAAAGAAACATATATTTCAATTTTCAATTCTATCGATAGAGTAAACCTCAAATTGTTCTGCACTTTTCCTAGAGAAAAAAAAAAAATATGGATAATTTTCCGGTTCTGAGTTTAACGGAATATTATATTTCCAGCTTGTGAATCAAGTAATTCCTTGATAGTAGATAATAATAAAGATGAGGAAGAGCTTGAGCTTCCTTTCTTTGATCAAGCTGCAATCACCAAAGCAACTAATGGCTTCTCAATTAACAATAAGCTTGGAGAAGGTGGATTTGGGACAGTATATATGGTAATTATGCAGTATACTTCCCTGATTCAACATAAAATCCCAGAATTCATCTTATGAACCATATTAATATGAGGCCTATATGTGTGACACTATAGGGTACCCTAGCAGATGGGCAAGAAATTGCTGTGAAAAGACTCTCACAAAGTTCTGGACAAGGGTTTAATGAATTTAAGAATGAGGTCATATTGATAGCCAAACTTCAGCATCGGAACCTAGTTAAGCTTGTTGGTTGTTGCATTGAAGGAGAGGAGAAGATGCTTATCTATGAATACATGCCCAACAAAAGCCTTGACTCCTTTATATTTGGTTCTAATCTCTCGACTTCTTTTTCAATTTAATTTTCATTTTCTTCTAGAATTTTTCCTCCTCCAGTTTCTCTTTCACAAAACTCTTTCCTGTTATTTTTTTCAAATATTTTTCCAGAGAATGAGTTAGCAATGTTATTAATCTGGCAGATCAGGCAAAGGCTAAAATTTTAGATTGGTCTAAACGCTTCAATATTATTTGTGGAGTTGCGCGAGGACTTCTGTATCTTCATCAAGATTCCAGGTTGAGAATTATACATAGAGACCTCAAAGCAAGTAATGTTCTACTTGATCATGAGTTCAACCCAAAAATATCTGATTTTGGCATGGCTAGAACTTTTGGGGGAGATCAGATTGAAGGAAATACAAAAAGGGTGGTTGGAACATAGTAAGTTAATATCTCAACAGAATTTGCAATCTGCATCTACCACTACACAGTGTTCTTCTGAACTTCTAAACCATACTTTTAATGATTTTGTTCAGTGGTTACATGGCACCTGAATATGCCATTTATGGTCTATTCTCAGTGAAATCTGATGTCTTCAGCTTTGGTGTACTAATGCTAGAGATAGTAAGTGGAAAGAAGAACAGAGGTTTTTCACATTCAAATAATAGTATTAACCTTATTGGACAAGTAAGTGTGAAACTAAAAAGGACATGATTCTTTTTTTGTTTACAAGCAATAAATATTAGTAATGACATGTCTGTTACACTGTTTAGGCATGGAGATTTTGGAAAGAAACCAGACCTTTGGACTTACTTGATTCATGCATGGAGAATTCATCTGTTCTGTCAGGAGCATTGCGTTGTATCCATATCAGTCTTTTATGTGTCCAACAGCATCCTGAGGATAGGCCAAACATGTCCACTGTGGTAGTGATGCTGAGCAGTGAGAGTTCCCTACCTCAACCTAAGGAGCCTGGTTTCCTTATGGAGAAGGAGAAAATTTTTCTTGGAGCAGAGTCCTCTACCAAGCACCTGTTTTCTTCTACCAATGATATAAGTCTTACCATGTTAGAGCCTCGGTAGTGCACTGTTTGCCTCATATATTTTTAGGGAAGAGAATAGCTATGCTAATAAATTGACTAATTTATACTTGGATATTAGGAAATATTTTTAATGGAACACTTAATCTGTGATCAATTCAGAATATTTTTTTCATGACAGATATCAACTTCCTATCTCTAGAAAATTTTAGCCTCTTTAGGAAGTTTAGTTGTAATTTCTGTTCATGGGTTTGGTTTGACCTTCTGTTTAATTTTGTTTTAATAATATTTTTCTTGTGATAGTAAATGATAGATGTATATTGGAATATCAACATATCTAAGATGCCAAAGTATATAATGATGGCTAGCATAACCTTCTATAAGAAAAAAGAAAAAAAAAACATGTAAGAAAAACTAGTAAGAATTCATAAGAACGTGAATTCAAATGCTAATTAACACTTCCTCCCAAGGGCTTGCCAATTATATACACAATAAGAATATCAATTTTTTTAATGCTTTATTGAATGCACTTAAAATTTTATATACTGTTGTCATTATTATTTGGCGACAGGGTAATAAAGCCATGCATGACATTTTCCCTACCTCATTGATTATATTTACAACCAAATCACAATGCAAAGGATTTATCTACTCAAACTCTACTAAATCTTACTATACAAGAGCCTTATAACAGTTTAAACATCCATTCACAAATATTCCATTTTTTCTTCTTCTTTTGGTAGTTGCATTGTTTAAGTTGATGCTAATAGCAACACTGTAATTTGTGCTTGTCACAGGCACAGCAAGAGACATATATATATATATATATATATATATATATATATATATATATATATATATATATATATATATATATATATATATATATTTTGTCTTTTTTTCTCAATTCTATCAATGGACTAAAATTATAGATATTTTACCGGTTCTATAGTTTAACGGAATGTTATATTCTCAGCTTGTGAATCAAGTAACTCCTTGTTAGTAGAGAAATAATAAAGAAACTAATTTGGTTGGTTTTACTTTAATCGCGTCACTGAAAACTAAAATGACAAGAAAGTTGGTGAAAATAATAACATTTGATGAATTTGACAGAGTTTTAGTCAAAGTAGATTTCTAAACCTTTTAAATTACAAGTGGAGTTACTCTAAAGATTCTATCTTCATCAATATGCAACAATGAGAATTATACATAAAGATCATAAAACAGATAACGTTTTAATGAATTGAATTAAAAGACTTTAGCTTCATCGATGTTTAACGGTGAAATTGAATTAAAAGTAGAATACAAGGTTCGCAGTAAGTACTTTATCGGTCATATGAAGTTTATTAAATATTACACATTGATTAAATGGAAAATTAAATATTTTTCTTCCAATGGTTGTGCCCTCCAATATGCGTATTCTTAACCAAATCTTATGTATGTACCTGTGGCATCTTATCATTAATGGACATAGCAGACGAAGTTATGATTAACTAGAAATTAAATGGCATACGAATGAAATTCATAGAACAACATATTTATTGCATCCAACCATCATCATCAACAGCTGCATTGATAGCATAATAACGAGGTTTAAGGTACAAACATACACACAATACTAAATTTTACAGACAAAAGACAAACTCCTGGTGCGGATCGAAGATGGACTAAAGAACAACTTCTGTCTGATAGGCAGTGTCCACAGCTAAATTGGGTACCCATAAAATTTCTTTGGTGCCAAGGAAATGGCAAACAGGGTTAGTTCCAGGATCAACTCCCATAATTTGATTAAGCATTTGATGATTCATGCCTGAAGTATCTGAGTGGCAAATAGCAAGTGCCTGAGTTTGGGTTTCATCAGCAGCCACAAGTGAAACCATGAAAGCTGATGTTCCACACACTTCATGACAGTAAAACACCACGGTTTGGAAATTGAGCCCATGACACATCACTGCTTTGTCTCCAAGATTATGCACTCCTTCCACAGTGTATTGCTCTTGCTTATTCACAAAGGAACTGGACAGTACTTGAATGTTTTTTCCCAGCTTTGAAATGGCAAAACCGATTAATGTTCCCAAGGATTTTGCACAAAACTTGTGTTCTCCCTCTATAGATTCTCTCTTGATGCATAGCTCATCAAAAGTATCCTTCTTTATCAGTGTCTTTAACTTTCCTTAACCATGCGAGTAAACTCACAGGTTCCTCAAAGAGACCCTTGCTGAACTGTACGTTCATGGTTTTGCCAGGGTGAAGGTCATGCTCATAGAAAAAGGTTTTCGGGTACTCTGTATCATCAATTTTAGTAGGGTGATCTTGGATTTCAACACCTGTGTCATAATAATCGAAAAATACAACTTTTTTTTATCTTTACTTCACAAACAATAATCAATCAGTGCTTACATGCTTTGAACAGGGTTGAGAATTAATGAATCAGTAATCTAGAGTTGAGAATTAATGAATATGCAACCAACCTGAAGTGATAGGCTTTAGAAGCTCTTGAAGTGCAGTGGGAATGGGAGTGTTTGGCCAAACAGCTTGCCAGTAATCTTCCTCTGAAACCCTTGATTGAGCATGGCTTTCTCCACCGAGAGCAAGCTGCCACAACATGCATGCATTCTCTCATAATTAACTCTCAAGTCTTAATGAACAATATCATTTCATAGTCTGATTATCATGTTTAAGTTAACACGAATGAAAAACTAGTAAGAATTGATAAGAACGTAAAAGTTTTCAAATCAAAGACTTTATAATCCTTATTTGCGAGGGAGAGTGGAAAATTTGTGATCCAAACTTTTTCCAATCATGACATATATAATGGCTTTTGGATTGTTTGCAGTTAGAAAGACTAGATTTAAATTTTACAGTGTTAATAATAATATTAAAATTAAAAATAGAGTTATATATAAATATAATTTTATAGCATTTAGATAATGACACACAGTAAAATTTCATATTTTGTATATACAATTATTAAACAATGTTTAGATTAATAGTTATAATAACCATAATTTTAACAAATTATATATTGAACCAGACTTAATAAAATGGTAATAAATTTAAATAATTTTAGGGTTAAATATATTTTTAGTCTCTATACTTTGGGGCGATTTTAATTTTAGTCCCTCTTTCAAACTATGATACAATTTAGTCCTTCAACCTTAGAAAACTCACTCTGGTTTTAATCTTTTTTACCAAAAATGTTTGACACATTTTTGCTTCAATGTTAACTGAGAAACGCTTTTAAAACAGCAAATAAAGTTAAAAAAAATTGGTAAAAAGGACTAAAACCAGAATTTTCTAAAGTTGAAGGACTAAATTGTACCATAGTTTGAAAGATAGACTAAAACCAAAATCGCTCCAAAGTATAGGGACTAAAAACATATTTAACCCATAATTTTAAAACACTATCAATTAAATATAATATCAGAACTTCATATATATCAAAATTAAGAAAACATAGTTTTATTTGTTCTTAAATTATAAATAAAAGTTCAAATAAAATATCAATTATAATATAATAATTGAATTTAAATTTCAAGAAAAATTGTTAATGTCTCTTAACAATAACAAGTTTATTGTACGATAAAAGAATAAAATAACAAATTAATATAAAATAGTTGTCTTTTAACTTTTTGTTAACTTTGTATTACCTTTAATATTATCTTATTTTATCTCTTAATTAATTTAGGAAAAGTTATAATAAGTAACTCTTTATACTGTTACAGAGGACAACAAGGTAAACGCAGGAAACAGGAACTATGGAAGCTACACGTATTGGCTGAGTCATCGTCAGTGATGAAGATGTGTCGTTGCCAGGCTTCAATAGATGGCTACCAACCTTTGTTAAAAGAGGCCTGCGCATATTTGTCGGCATAATTATATATATATATATATATATATATATATATATATTAGATGTCAATAATAAATATGCAATTTCATTCTTTAATTAATAGAATAATTTTCAATAATTTTTAATATTAAAACATCTTAACATCTCTTTTAATTTTATTTTCGATAGAGATGAACCTAAAAAAATAGCAATATACGTGTTTTTGTATGGAAATCAATCTTTTATGTAATTTTTATATAATATTTCTTTAATTTTAACATTTTTAATTTGGCTTTCCACAATATTGTTTATGGTTTATTTAGAAGCAAAATTTCATAACAATATATGCTACTAGTAATAAATTTATCTTAATTAAACCATTTTAATGAATTAATTTATAAAATATAATTATCTTAATGTAACATTTTAGTAGAATAAAATTATCAAAATAAAACATTACATACATGATAACTTACGAGGAAAATACAAACTACTAGAGCAGAAGACTCTATCCTTAAAGAGTAAAATTTTCTATTCGGATGTTTCTCTCTCAACAAGAAAAAAAAATAGATCTATGAAAGATGTCATCCCTAAGCTCACACCAGTTAAGGTGATTATTGCAATAGAGAAAACAACATATAGACAAACAAACACAGAAGCAAGAGTAAGCTAGATATCAAACAATACATATCACCTATATACTTAACATGCAAAGACTTAGACTAACTAATTCGGATATTGTACGGAATGTAGAGTTCTAGGGATTCCTGCACTAGTGTGGTGGAATAGCTAAACTACCCCAAGCTACCACACTAGGTTAGTCCTACAAAGGCCCTTTTACCAACTAGAGAAAGGCACCTCAAGTTCGGACTTCCTGCTATTCTCACCACATGACTCGTCACTCTCTACTTGAGCATGGATGATTATTAGAATTTCAAGATAAACCCCAGCAAAACTCTGGCCATTCATACTATCAATACTTGAAACCATACCGAAGGAGTTCTCCATGGAACCCATCTTACCAACCGTGAAACCATTGATATCACTTCACCTTTAATCCACTTGAAACCATACTTATATTCATATACTTTCACATTGAATCACAACACATAACATTGATAATCATATAATCTCATAATTACTTTTACATCATTCACAAAGTCAAAACATAATTTAAAGTTATCATAAAACAAAGAAATATTCAAAACAGGTTCTGAAATAGTCACTCAGCGCACCAAACACGTTGTGCGAAAAAAAAAACAGTAGGTTCTGCTCACTCACCTCTCGCTCAGTGCACCAAGTTTGTTCGCTCAGTTAAAGCCCACTCGCTCAGCGCACCAAGTCGGTTGGCTCAATGAGACTACATAATTCTACAACACCAAAATTGGAGAATTTGCACATTTCAACCACTCCTGACCAATTTTATGCACATTTCCCAACTTCTAACACTCCTAGATTGTATTATACCATCAATTAGACTTAGAAAACTTCATATAACCATCCTTAACTCGTTTTTAAGTGACTACTACAAGGTTATACTCCATAACTTACACAAATCTCACTTTCTATACCCAACTTGGATTCTACTAGTTTTAGCTTATTTCTAAAGAAGTTAGGGACTTCAACAAGTCCCAACAGACTCAAGAGGGAAACAGATCCGCTGGCGTTGAGCGCCCTAGGATGTGCGCTCAGCGACCTAGTTCTTACTTTGGCACACTTGAATTTTCTTCTACCCTTCTCCATGGGCTAGTATGTCTCTTGTTGATCCTTCTGGTAGGTCTCCTGGCTTCCACTCAAAGCGGATGAATAAGGTTTGTCCTTCTGGGTTTAGCTCTTCCAAATCTTGTTGGAGTTTCCTAGCCATGCTCTGAGTAATGGGTCCATGACTAGTCTTGGGACCCAAGTCATCATACTTTATGAGTTCAAAATGGCTTTTATATGTCTTTAGCATATTCAAAAAATCTTGTCCATTGATTATATCCTCATATAGAACCAAAGTAGTTTTTCATTACATTAATCCCGATTAAATTTGATAATGATCACTATTGCTGAGAGAACCAAATGATAGGGACTCATAATGAAATGTGTACCATCAAAATTAAATTAAGGTGACCTTATAATCTTTATAAATGTGTTAGACTGTATGAGCTCAAAATGACCATTATATGCTTCAAAAGATTTCGTCCATCATTAGTGCAACAAAGAAAACCGACAACGGTTTTTTTTACAATAGGCTTCGATTTCTGAACCGAGGCATATATGGGCGAGGTAAAAGGGTGGGGACTTTTGGCCTCGGTTCCAACCGAGGTAATATCTTGATGGCTACTGCCTCGGTTCTTCAGCAACCGAAGTAGTAAAGAAGAGAAAAGGGGGGAGGGGGGGGAGGGGATATTACCTTGGTTCAACCGAGGTAATAACGTGGGGATATGGCAGCGGTTCTAGCTTGAACTATTGCCAAAGCCTTTTTTTTTTTTTTAAATTCTCATGTAACCTATGACATTGGTTGTGTCTAAACTGAAGCCATAGGCAGGCTTTCTACCTTGGTTTTGGCCACAACCGAGGCCTATTCTCTTGTAATTTTTTTTAATAGCAGGTTTGTTTTTGTGATATCCACTATCACAAAACCAGACCTGCATATCAAAAAATATCATAACAACACAGATTCAACAAAATCAACACAATAGACAATATTTACATCACATAATGTACAAAATCTAATAACTATAAATCAACATGTTCAATGTATTTTACATCTAATAACTAAATGACATAGATTCATCATGAAATGTATAACATGAAAATTACGTAAAGGTAACATATAAACGTCTATTTTCAATTGGTTCTTATTTTATCTCAATGAGATCCATATAATAAATTTAATATCTGAGTAAAATCCATATATATAAAACCAAATATGTCCAAAAGACAATGTATGCATACATAAAATCAAACATAATTCAAAACACATAAAAGTGACTAACTCCCACTAAATCATAAATTCTTCAAACTCATAAAACACTTATATGAGCAACATGCTCCTAAAAGACTTTAGGTGGAAGTTCCTTAGTAAAAGGATGTCATCAAGGCTAACTGTTTTATAGAAATATGTTCACTTTGTACCCTTTCTTTAGCAACCAGGAACTTGATGTTATAACATGATTTAACTTGCTTGAGCTCCTATTGTTATTACAGCTTAACTTAAGTGGTTTTTTAATTCCTTCCTCAATGTACAATCTTATGACAAAATTACTCAACCATATTCCTTGATGTGATTCCTCATAGTATGTCACAAAATTTGTAGTCATAATGGATGGAGTCGTAAGGGTTTGCTTGGTGTTGGACCAAGAAACCACACCACCAGCTAGCATAAATATGTGATACGAATTGGATCTTAAACAATCTTTGGATCATGTAAATGTAAGTCAGAGTATGCAATGATCTCTAATTGATTTGACTTTTTATATGTGAGCATATAATTTTTTGCTCTTTTGAAATGTCTCATAACTCTTTTGGCTGCTTTACAATGATTCATTCCTAGATTGCTTAAATATTTGCCTTATAACTCAACAATGTATTCTATATTTATATGTGTACATATTTGGACATACATCAAACTCCCTATAGCTAATGCATAGGGAATATTCTACATATCCTGAATTTTCAAATTACTTTTTGAGCATTGATCGAGATTGAACTTGTCTCCCTTAGCAATTGGAGTATCTTCAAATTTACATGTATTTGCTCTTACTTGATTTGTGATACACGCAATCATCAACAACATTCATTTCGAAACCAAAAGAAAGAGTCACTTGATAAAATTTTTGGTACCATATTTTTTGTCACATTGTGGTACCATATTATTTTGCCCATAAATGAATTTTATCAATTTGGAAACCATATTATTTGAATCTCTTGACGCAGTTTTCTAGTTGCACCATATAAATCATCTCATTAATGTTGGTATTGAGAAACGTTGTTTTAACATTCATTTGATGAAATTTCAAATCCTAATGTGCAACACGAATCATTATTGTTCTAAAAGAGTATTTTTGATGAAAATGGAGAGAAAATATTAATAAAATCAATCCCTTCCTTTTGAGTATAGCCCTTTACCACAAGACAAACCTTATACCTTTCACATTACCTTTGGAATCCCTTTTGATCTTAAATATCCACTTACAACTAATGGGTTTCATATCTTTTGATAATGGGACAAGTTCCTAAACCTTATTGTCTTACATGGATTTATACTCCTCATTTATTACTTCAATCCATTTTTTTGAATTAGGATCTTGCCTGTCTTGACGAAATTTTACTAAATCATTTTTCATCATACCATTATTTTCCTCATTTTCTTGGAGAAATACCACACAATCATCTTAAATAGAATTCTCCTTTCTCTCATGGATATCTACAAAGATGTTGACTCATGAAGCATAGGTTCTTGAGGATTTTGAGTTTGTTCTTCATAACCAACCAAATTGTCCTCAATGGGAGATTCAACAACAATATCTTGTAGATGTTCTAAACTTGCTTTATCAAAAGCAACTGTATAGAATTTTCACTAATTCTTCCTTAAGACAAAGTCTCTAACCTAATTCTTTCCTTCAAATTCAATATCCTCAAAGAATATGACAATTTCCGTATAAAATATTGTCTTTAATTTAAGATCATAGAATTTATAGCCTTAATCTCGTTATTTGGGTCAATTTACCTTTAACGCGTTCAACACAAACATCAAAGTTTGTGAAGTCAATGAAATCTAAGATCTCATTCGACACAAGTCATTCAACTCTATTTGTAAATATGAGACTTAAATATCTATGTCTAAATGTTCTTAAATGAATATTGTTAATTTTATACTTAGTACCACACGATTCTATATTTAAGGATTTATCATACAAAGTCATCGTATCAAGAAATTATTAACAAAAATAATAATCAATTTCAATATTATTTAATTTTAAAAATAACTTAAATTCATTGTTTTCGAATGAACACAAATAATTTGATTTGTCTAAATAAAAACTGAAAGAACATTGTGTTATATATATATATATATATATATATATATATATATATATATATATATATAATAAAATTAAATATATTTTTTAGAACTTTGTTTTTTTAATAAGACCTATTAAAATATTAGTTTCTTAAATATACCTATTTTAATTTTCTGATTTAGAAAAAAATAAAAAAATTGAAAATTGAAATTAAAATAAAAATTCATAAATTCGTTTAAATAATTAATTAAAAATATTTATTTTAAATTTTAATTACTTAAAAAAAATAAATAAAATACAAAATAATTTAATATAATATTTTTAATTAATTACTATAATATTAATTAATTACTTTAAATTTTTAAATGATTTTAATTTTAATTAATATTTTTAATTAATTACTTTAAATTTTAATATTGTTCGAATTTTAATCATTTTTAAATTTTTTCGAATTTTAATTTTAATTTTAATTTTAATTAATTACTTTAAATTATGCTTACTTATCAACTGGAGATTAAAATTTCTCTTTTGACTTATAATGTAAAAATAAACCACCACTTCAACTATTGAATTATATGAATATTTGTAAAACAAAATTTGAAGTTATGATATATTAATTAAAATTAACTACTAATTTTATAGGAATTAACATGAAGTAATTTAATTATTTTATTAACATTAAGTACTTGACTATTTTTTTAAAAGACAAAAACTTTTGGATTATCTAAAACATAAAACATTTATACTAACATATTTCATAAAAAACACTTTACACCATAAATTTGGGTCATGTAACTTCCTATCTCCGTATAGGGCATTGATCCCTCCACCTCACCATTCCAATCTTATCCCTTCTTATATTCTTATTTTTTTATATTCCTATTATACCCTTAATTTAAATTTTAATTTGAATCTCCTATCATACAAAACTTATTTTTTTTCTCAAGTTGATCCCTCCACCCTCACATATCTGCTCTCTGTCTCATTATTTTTTTTTTTTAATTCTTTGTGCTCCCTCATTGTGAGGAATCGTGTAAAGGAAAGTCGTTGTGCATATTTCGTCTCCATGGTCGAAAGGTGCTCTGCATACAATTAAACTAATAAATTAAAAGTTAAAATTTAATTACTTATAAAATAAACTAAAAACTTAAAAATACAAAATCAGATCCTAAACGGATGTCGAGATCTGTTTGTCCCTGTCAAAATCCTTCTATGGATGAACGACATCCGGTTTAAGCTTGGACGTCTTCTTCCTCCTATCCACCCAGAAACATCAACAACAACGAAACATCCTGTCCATCCAAAAACATCAACAGCAACGAAACAGAAAATCTTAAACCCTATATCATCCTGAACCCGAAAGAAACTAATCTCTCGTAGACCAAAAGGCAGAACCACCATGGTGCACTGCCACACAACGCACACACCCGCCGCACCGCCGAACCGCCTCAACGCCGCACAGCCGTAATGCTGCACCGCCACACACCAAAAGTTAAAAGCACTGATGAGTGGAAGTGTTGGAATTTTCGAAAATGGAACACTCTCAGGGGCTTGTGGGTCATTGACGGATCAACCACCCTTCCACCTCAACTTGCTGCAAAATATTGCCTAAAGTTCATAGATATTATGCATGTTGTTATGTCAGTTTTGGTGTTTGCAGCAATTGCGTTGTTCGATCAAAATGTGTTGAATTGCTTCTTTCCAACACCCTCAACTGAGATACAGAAATCCTCACGGCATTGCCAGTGGGAATTGGCGTTTTCGGCAGCATGTTCTTTGTTGTGTTTCCTACACAGAGACATGGAATTGGCTTTCCCCTTTCAACAAATTAATAATCTTTTATATTCTTACACAACATGTATTTTGTGTTTCTTTCTCACCGATTCTGTAATTTAACGGGATGAATTCGGCTTGTGTCTGGAACAAATTACATATATTATTGGAACAATTGTTCAATGAATTGAATCTTGCCTTTATTATGTTAATATGTAGGTGTGGAACTTGGAGGGAGGTGAGAAGAATCTGAGAAGGAAGAGGTGGAGCTGCGTTGAAAGTGAAAGGTTATTTAGTAAATAGGGTTAAAAAAGTAAAAAAATAAAAATAAGAAAAAGTTAGTTTTGTAATTAAAAAAAATAAAAAAAAAATAGGGAGGTGTAGGTTTGAAATGGGGGTGAGGCATCAATGCCCCTCCCTATCTCTACCTGTTTTAGTAATAGGGTTGTATACGGCCTCAACATTTTTAAAAAGTGAAACCAAACAAAACACTTTATAAAATGGAACAATTAATTAAATCAATTAGTAAAATTAATCACTTTTTTTTAATAATAACCTTTTAGAGAATGTATAATTTCCCTTGACCATTATTTTTTATGATAAATCATTCATGTAACAATAACTTGAAATCAACAATCATCATACTAAAATGAGTAAATTTATATAAAAGGGGATTTTATTAATATTTAGCAAATTGAAAGTTTCAAATTTAAACATAGACATAATAAGAACTTAAAGAAAGAAATAAACTAAATTGTTTGATTCTAATATATTTAACTACTAATACTATTAACAGCTAATATTCAAAACAAAAAATCTTAACAAATTGCCTCCACAGCAAGCCTCTTCACCATATCTCTACAATTTGTAGGTCCGAAAGTTTTTTCTGAAACATCAATGATGCATGATTCTTTGCCCAGACAAGCCTATAAAATTGCAGACCGAATCAAGTTAATCCATCATCATTTAGTGCACACCATAACAAAAAAGAAACAAATGAAAAATGAATAAAAAGCTTACCTTTTTTACAATGGACAAAGCATCACTTTTGCTTTCGCAAGTGCCCTGTTTAAATGCTCCACATTCACCTTGTGGATTGCCAAAACTTGAAAACTTTATATCTGAAATGGGACGTCCATGGCAGGACAAATCCAAACTCTTGTTCTCATGAGTGTTTCCACAAGCCACCCAACAACAACGGTCTGGAAATTCACCAATGATGGATTGCCACCAATTTCCTCAAACAAAACCAATGTGTTCACATCGTCTTGAATAAATGACCGAGGAACATGATACCTAGATTAATCCAAACAATAATTGTTAGACACATATTATTGTTGGGTTTACAGAAAGAGAAGTTCATTTGAAACACACCAAATCCAATTAGATAGAAGTTACTATCAACCCAAAACTTGGACAAATTATATTCCCAACATTTATAACAAATAATTAACATTGGAGAAAGTGTGTATATGTATATAACCTACCATCTTTGTATGGGATTGCCACAATTGGTAACACATTTTTTGTCATCATATTTGCCAAGATAGTCACAAGGTTTGTCACTGCAACCTTCCTCACTTGCATCATAATTGGGCCATGTGCGACCAATATTATGGCCATTCACCCAAGCAAACCCTTTTCCCATTCCTTGCAAATCCACAACAACAGGCTCTGATCCGAGAGGAGCTTTGAAAGTGGTCTTCACAATTGTAAACAAATACATAAAATATTATCACTTTATTCAAAGAGGCTTCTAATTATATAGAATTGAAAAATAACTTACCTTGTACCAAGTCAACATTCTGTTTGTAGTTAGGTACACAGATTCCCATTTGGAAGCAGAAGCATATGGAGAATCTTCACTGAAGAATTTGTTATCCCAACCATGCAACCCAACCTTGTAAGACCATTTGTTTGAGGATAGATCTTTGACCACGGTTTCATCGTCTTTTCTACTGATTACACTCATGGGTCCAACAAGACCAGTGTTCCATTTATCATAGTTTGGTTCGTAGTTCTGTTTCACACATTACCATACATTAAATTATTTTCAATTAGCATGAGTAAATCATATGATATATTTGGAAAAAGTTCTTTAACAATAAGACTGATACCTGTAGTCCAACCGTGATACTAAGTATACTGATAATATTGTTTCCTTGCTTCAACTTAATCTTAGGCTCAAATTCATCGTTGTGGATACCATATGTAGCCCAATGGGAGCCTAAAACAATCAATATAGAAACCATCTCTTATTTAATCAAGATAGTCACCACATGTTAGAGGATGAACTCGAGGTTAAGGCCTTTTACTCGTTGTACGGTATTTTGGTAACGGTCCCATGAAGACTTTCAACGACTACAAGAAAAATGGTTATTGTTTCGAAACACATCTCATATATCTAAGAAAGTTTGTTTTGGAAATTTGTTCTAAAAAGTTGATTCTGGAAGGTATGTTCCGAAAAACTTGTTCTAAATATTCTCTGCTCCGTAAAATTCATTTTCCAGAATGCATTTCATAAGTTTTAAAATTTTATTACAGAATCTTGTTCCACAGATCATGTTCCAAATGTCATAGAAAGCTTGCCTTTTCAAGTTGAGTATATGGCTTAGGACTATAAATATATCTGATTTTACTGCTGTTAGAGTAATGCATTTTTCATTAACTTGTTTTGCCATATATTCTTCATAAAACAATTTTTGTAGAATAGGTATACTTCTTTATAAAACCTGTTGGGATCATACTGAAATTATCTCTCTGCTTATGATAAAGAAGCTTAATGTGTTTTTCTTGGTTTGATGAACCGGCACTGAATTTGTTTACAGGTGGACATGGAAAGCCTTTTGATGACTGGCCAACTGAGCATCTTAAAGCAATGTGCCCAGATGACTTTTATAATTAACTTCATCTGTTGTTTTGCTTCCTATACCCATAATTGGTATAAACCAAAGAAATCTAGAACATATGTCAAAAATGGTAATTCCTTTTTGTCATTATTCATGTTGATTAAAGTGGCACTGTGTTAGATGTATGCATTAAATTAAATGATATTCTATACCTTATTGTATGTCATGTAATGTTAGTTTAATCGTCTGTTGGTAACAATCTTGTTGATCAAGAGCATCATGTAAAATAAACTATGGATCTGATTACTGGTTACTTCAATGAAGATAGTGTTAAAGTTGGCAACGCTGTTGTCAATAAGCTGATGAGCACTTTTTTCGTGAGCTTCCACTCAATATATATTTGTAGATAGCTATGCTTACAAATGTTACTACTGTGAATTGTAGGATTTCATTGAAGCTACCTAAGAAGGAACTAGAGTTGCTTAAATATTAAAAGTGCATCGGATTACTATTATGTTCGATTGTCAACTTTTCAACGGATTATTATTATGTTCGATTGTCAACTTTTCAAAGTTTGATATATTAGATTGGTGTTTTTCAACTTTTGCAGTCCCAACTGAACTAATAAATTACTAGTGACTAGTATGGTACCTTATGACGTTTGGTATATTAGATTGGTGTTGTTCAACTTTTGTAGTCCTAGCTGAACTAATAAATCTACTAGTGACTAGAATGGTATCTTTTGCAATCCTAGCTGAACATATGTGTTATCTTATGTATTGGGTAATATCAAATTCATGGGAGAATGACTAAATCTACATTTTTAATTACATACGGATTTTATATATGGATTTTCTCGTATGTAATTACATTTTTAATTATATACTGATTTTATATACATATTTATATGGATTTTTCCGTATATAATTATATATGGAAAAATTTGTATATAAATTATATACGGATATATCCGTATATAAATTATATAGGAATATATCCGTATGTAACTTATCTACAATAGTTTTATATATGGATTTTTGTCCGTACGTAAGCCGTATGTAACCAAGTGTTATATACGGATTTTGGGCCTTATATACGGATTTTAACTGTATGTAATTCAATTTTTTCTTATAGTTCTCCTATTTAAGTTTCATTAGGGAGAGGGCGGTCAAGTGTTGTACCCGGCTCCCAACGAACTGGTGTCCAAACATGCGTTTGATGCTAGAGAAGTTCTCCATCGAATTGGGCGCAAAGAGTTTAATCATTCCAACGCTTCTTCCTCCAAAGAGAGGAAGAAAGCGCGACACGAGATGACGTCTTTGGCGGATTGGAATGACACTCAGTTTGTAAATATCTTCAAGTGGTCCTCTGGGTTCAATGAACCATCGTACATCTTGAAGTTGGGAGAGGTAAACTACTCCTTATATAGACTTTCATGATGGTAGGGACGAATGACAACATGCCGACCATATGCTCTGTTTTCACCGAGTGGTGCTCCCTACTAATAGTTGTGCTTTCTTCTAGGACAGTCTTCGTCCCCTTCTCTCTTACCTATATGAACGGTCTTGTCACCTTCCTCAATTGCCTTCTCTCTAGCGGCCCTAAGCGTGTTTACAGCTCTCAGGGCAACTGGCTCCCCTTCGTAATGTTGTTGCATCTCCATCATTTGTTGTTGAAGAATTCTAATCATCTTTGTCAGGTCCTCTGAACTCATGTTTCTCGTGGTTATTGGGTTTTCTGTATTAATCAACCCCACGGTGGACGCCAAAATGTTTCGAATGTAGGGTCGAGTAACTCCACAAAACATGCCTTCATAATTTATTCCTTATTTTCGCTTGGGAAACCCTATTCGTCTTTAGTCCAAATCTTTCCTCCTCAAAGCTCTAGACTGATAGGGGATACCTGTCAAAGGTACTCTGATGCTTAAGTCAGTAATAAGGTGGACGGGGCTCAAAGCAAAGTTTAAATTTCACAATAAATGCAATCACCTACCTCTTACCTTTAACCTTATTTATAATTTTTAAGATGAGTCTAAGATTAGTAGAATCCTAATCACTGTCCAATCTCATCCCATTACACACTAATTGATACTTACTCTTGACCTTGATTTACAGTGTCTCTTAAGAAATAGTTTGCTGTTGACATTGTCCGTTCGACTTATAACCATACTCAGTCAAACGACCTTTGTATTGTCTTGTCCAAATTCAAGAGTTCAAGTGTATGTGACCGACTGTCCCTCTTTCGTAATGCAGTCGTCCGGCCATACGATACACCAATCAACCACCAAATCCTTGGCTAGAACCACCAAACCAAACTACCATATTACCACCCATAACCAAATACAAAACCAATTAACTTCCACCAACCATAAACACAACTTTAAGACCTACACAAATTACAACATATCAAACAAGAAATAATCACAAATAAACTTCACCAAAACAAACCAGGACCTAACCTCCACCTCGTTGACAAGCACTAACTCCAGCCTCAAATCCTCCTCTCCACCAGATTCAAAACAAATCTTCCTCCTCCACCAGGTTCAGAACATTAATTGCCCTTTAGAAACACATTTATAGAGCTATAGATCCACCACTGATGTTTTCTTCACACGTTCACCACCAAAACAACCACGTTCACCTCTAAATTCCTTTTGTAACACCTTCACCAGACAAAAATGGGTTAAACCTGCCATTACAAGGTTGCTCGCCGCTGCATGTAACCTTTCGAAGGTCTTGGAACCAAATACAAGGAGCTTGGAACTGAATACAAAGAGTTGGAATCGAATACAAGGAGCTGGAATTGATTACTCCTTTGTTGGAATAGATTACGGTGTGCATCGTTGTGGCCTGACATTAGATACATGCTCTCTAGACATGATTCCAGGTGCAAGTGGAATCGATTACCTTGCACTGGAATCAGTTCCAACTTCGTTTTCAACCTCCATAATCCTTCAACCTCCATATTCAATATCTTCATCTTCAACCTCTTCCCCTTAAACATCGAAACTAAAGCCCCAAGCTGCATGAGTTAAAACTTCACATGTATGGAATGGATCCTATTAACCTTGCTTCTTTCTTCAGCTGGGAATTGCCTAACTTGCACCAAAGAACAACCACACAACAACAACGAATCACGAACCCTCATCTCAAAGAAGTCACAAGTTTTCCTTCAAAACTCTCGATAATACTCCAAAGTTTGTCTTTCAACACTCTCGATTGGGCAGTTCATACTCCAACACCACTCTTTGCACGACCTTATATATGAAGCATGAGGCATGGCACTTATTATAAACCAGTAGATGCTACCAACCATACCTACCAAAGAGCGAAAAGTTTTCAAATTAGGCACTGTGCAATTCAGGAATCTTGTCCTCTTCTATGTAACTGGAGGAATCTTTGTGAGTAAGGAATCCTTGTGCATGCCAAAGAAAAGCAATACACAATGCAGAGAGCTCGAGAACTTGCGATATGGCAACAAAGACATTTCAAATATTATTATTATAGATTCCGTAATCGATTTATACTTGGTTGGAATCAGTTACAAGGCACGAAGGTTGGAATTGATTCTATATATCTTGTAATTAATTATTTCCACTTTTACCAAAGGTAAAATTGATAATTGTACTTGAGGATTAATTTGATTTTTTTTTTTAAATCGCTTCAAATCCAAACAAATGCAAACATTAAAACTCTGACCAATCCCTCAACTTTGCTTCTAAAAACAGTTATCTCACATTTCTATATGGACGAGTCATTACACTGACATCATGTCTTTACTCTTCATTGTTTCGTAACAGTTTCGGTATATTTTTAAGGTTTAATAGCTCCGTAAGTCCTTATTTTCGCCCTAAATCTCAATTAGGTCCCTTTCTTTTTCAACTTCTCAATTGAGTCCTTATTTTTGTAAAATTGAAACAATTAAAGACCTGCCGTTAAATTAAACAAACGGTCGTTTAAATTTATCCCACGTGGCATTAAAAATAAATTTGAATTAATTTTTATATTAAAAAATAATTAAGCAAAATTAAATCAAATGTCTTCGTAGGGGCAAAAAAGACAATCCTCTTTTCTTCTTCCATTAACCCCTTCTTTCAAAATCCTAGAACCCCATCTCAGTAATGAAACCAACCAACATCATCTGGAAGAAGATAGTCACGGTATTGATGTTAGACTCAGAGTAGTTCAAACGCGCAGAGAGAACCATGATGATCATCCACTGTTAAGATCACACACCATCCTTGGATTGAGGACAACCACGTGCGTCTTGCACCTATACGAGCAATAGTGGCTATTGCTTCCCACATTTTCCGAATATCTGAAGCTTCCGTCTGAGACACAATGTATTTTCTTCTCCTCAGATCCAACTATTGTTATCTAAGTTACCACCATGAAGGTGAATAAGAGTTCAAGAGCATGGTTCAAACCAAATTAACCTCCTGGATGTCTGTCAATTTCCCAAATTCTTGCGTCCACCGGCGCCCGCACTTCTCACTGCCACCGCGCCAGGAAGAGGTTTCGACGCTCCCTACGGCGCACCCTCCACCATCAACCCCTTTCAAATAGCTATTCCATCAGGCCCAACCCATTCTACAAGACCACTTCGCCACCCCCGTCATCAATCCCGCGACAGTAGCCATCTCGCGCCATCGAAACAGAGGAAACCCCCTAGATTCATGAACCCCAGTCACCAGCTTCATCTTCATCTATGATTCGTAGAATCGTAACCTTCTGATCTGGAGTTAGACGTGATGTCGCGCCTCCGAGATTTGATTCCGCCATCAGCGCCGCCGTATGATCTGAGGTCAACAGCAAGACAATGACGTGGTCGTCGAGCGACCATCACTTGACCACTGTCACAGGCCCGAGACGGGTCACTACGATTCATGGGCCGCGACCCTTCCTCTCCTCCAGCTCGATCACATATCCCCTTAGGCGCGCGGTCTCCTCCGTCGTCACCTCCATATGCCCCAAAAGGGGCTCCTCCTCCAACTACCACACGTTCCTGTGTAACGCCAATATTCTCGCCCTCATTGCTCACCGCATCAGTGATTAGGTGGATTGTAGCAGGGTAGCCCTCTGGGGAAGCCATCAATGGATTGACGCCTCAGAAAGTTGACACCTTTGAGAAGCGGGATATGATCAAGCAAGAGCCTGAAACTGTGAAGGCCTTCTTCCAACTTCCAACGCTAATTTGTTCCCCAAATTTTTCCCTACCCCCAAAATTTTTCCCAAATTTGTTCCAACCCTACCCGCAAATTTTTCCCCAATATCAATTAGATTTGTCAAGTCAGCACTTAATTTTGTTATTCCCATTTTACCCTTTCAAAAATCTGAGTGATAAAAATCTGAGTGATAAAAGTTAGCGTGCCAAGTCAACAAGAGATTGACGCTGTTAGGCTTAATTTAACGGTAAGGAGTGATTTATTGTAATTTTTACTAAATTAGGACCCAACTGAGATATCAAGAAAGAAAGGGACTAAATTAAGATTCTGTCTGAAAATAAGAACTTTCTGAATCATTAAACCTATTTTTAATTAACTTTTCACTGCTCAATAATTAAAAATGAAAATATCTCCATGTTTTTAGAAAAGAAAAATATAAAATTATAAAGAAGGATTACGTTACTTTACGAGTTACGTTACTTTATGAGTAATTCAATGTACTCACTTTTCATTTTTACAATATCTAATTATTTTAATAATTTGATTTAAAAAAAATATATAAAAACCAGAAGCCCTTTTTAAAGAATCATTTTTTTTTTTAATTATTCATTTTCTATAAGTGCTCCTTTCATCTTGATATATGCAATATTGACTTGTGAGTTCCTTGGCTTTTGTACGGAAATAGGCAGATTTCACTGCCAAATTACGGAAGTAGGCAAAAATGGGGGAATTTACGGAAATGGTACCTCATAATTGCACCTATATTGGTACCTCATAAAAAACATTTTCAACAATCAAATAACTCTGGTAATCGATTACAAGGGGTCTGTAATCGATTACCAGGGTCATTTTTCCATATTACACACCCTGGTAAGCGATTACAGGGGTTGTTACCACTTAAAAAACACCTGGTAATCGATTACAAGGGTCTGTAATCGATTACCAGGCCCGTTTTTTCCTATAATGCTGAAGTCGTGCAGGCAGGGAGGCCACGATTTTAACAAGCTGTAATCGATTATAGCTCCTGGTAATCGATTACAGAGTCCAGAAATCGTTTTAGGGGTGCACGACTTCACTACTGTTCATGTGAACAGTGTGAAGTCGTGCAGGAGGGCACGACTTCTTCTTATGAAGTCGTTCTACCCCCAGACGACTTCCCCATTTCCGTAAATTCCGCCATTTTTGCCTACTTTCGTAATTTGGCAGTGAAATCTGCCTATTTCCGTACAAAAGCCGAGTTCCTTCAATGTAGCTTTTGTCCACTCTCTGAAGTAAGCAATAGCTAGATTTAAATCTCTCTGCTACTGACTATAGAGTACACAGAAAGGTTGAATTTTTCAAAAACTATGACCGTACTTACTGCTACTGCTTTGGTCATTGGTCCTTCACACAATTAATGCAATGAAATTTTCTTCATCAATTTTTAATTGTAAAATCAATTTTAAAGCTTAAAAATGTTCTTACCAATAGTTATTTTATTTTATTTTTCTTTTCGCCTTGTATTAAAAAAATATAAATACTTTTGACAGATACTGACTTGTATACAGAAAACATATAAGTGAGACAGAGGCCCCAACAAAGAATTTTAACAGATAAAAGATAGAAATATTTCTTATGTCAAAGTTTTGGACCACACAAGAAAAGTCTTCTCTTTGAGATAGGGACTTTGACTATGGAGTCATAAGACTTTTCGTTAAAGCAGTGTTTCAAAGGAAACTGCCCTTTGCAAATTGTTGATTCAGAATTTCTTACACTTCTGTTCTCCAATAATGTGTCTGTTAGTGTTCAACGTTGTTTCAAAGAAACTGCACCAGCTTCTTCAAGTCTACTGCTTCCTACTTGTATAATTTTTCCCAACCACCCTTAACAAACCACCACTTCGTGATTTCACTATGAAAGTAACATAATGTATTCTTTTTCCACAACCAACCTCTAAGGTCGCATTTATTATTACTCAATCAATTCTATTTATTTGTGGAATGAAAATCACATGAAGAAGTAACATTTTCCATCCAGATACTGTGATGCATCATGGTCATTTCTGTGTTCACATTTCACTTCAATTCAGTTTTTTCATAGGGTGCCAATAACATCGTTGCAAAAGCCTAAGCAATTTACAATCCAGGTTGTTTATTCCTTTGGTTTATCAATCACTGTATATTTATGTAGCTGAAGAGCATAGTTCTTGAGATGTTACAAACATGAAGAATCTAATGTCTTTAATGAGAATCATTTTTCTGTGTTATCATATGCTTCTATGTCTTTGTGAAATTTCCTTGGCACTTGACTCCATTTCTCAAGACCTGTCTCTAAGTGATGATGTTGATAACACCACCTTGGTTTCCAAAGATGGAACCTTCGAACTTGGATTCTTCACCCCAGGAAATTCCCAGAAACGTTACCTGGGGATTTGGTACAGGAAAATCCCTATTCAAACTGTGGTTTGGGTTGCAAACAGGCTCGATCCGATCAATGACTCATCTGGCATCTTGAGGATGAACACCAGCAGTGGGAACCTTGTCCTCACACAGGATGACAAAGTTGTTTGGACTACAACCTCTTCCAAAAGAGCAGAAAGCCCAGTAGCCCTTCTCTTAGATTCTGGTAATCTTGTGATAAGAGATGAGAAAGATTCAAACATTGAGGCCTACTTGTGGCAGAGCTTTGACTACCCCACTGATACCTTCTTACCAGAAATGAAGTTTGGTTGGGACTTGAGAACTGGTATCAATAGGAAGATAACAGCTTGGAAGAGTCCTGATGATCCATCTCCCAGTGACTTCTCTTTTGGTATGGTGCTCAACAACTATCCTGAAGCATACATGATGAAGGGTAACCAAAAGTTCTACCGAAGTGGGCCATGGAATGGTTTGCATTCAAGTGGTTCACCACATGTTAGGGCCAACCCCATTTATGACTTCAGGTTTGTTTTCAACGAAGCTGAAGTTTACTACACATATAGCCTTAAGAACTCCTCTGTGATCTCGAGGTTGGTGCTGAATGCAACAAGCTACGTTCGTAGACGGTATGTCTGGATTGAATCAAAGCAAATATGGGAGGTCTACACTTCAGTGCCACTGGACTTATGTGACAGTTATTCCCTTTGTGGAGCTAATGCAAATTGTGTTATATCAGATTCACCTGTGTGCCAATGTTTGGAAGGGTTCAAGCCTAAGTACCCTCAAGCATGGAACTCAATGGATTGGTCTCATGGATGTGTCCGCAATAAGGAATTAAGCTGTGAGAACAAACACAAGGATGAATTTATCAAACTGCCTGAGATGAAAACGCCTGACACTACACATAGTTGGCTAGATCAGACAATTGGGCTAGAGGAATGCAAAGCCAAGTGCTTGGATAACTGTTCTTGTATGGCTTATGCAAATTCAGATATCAGTGGACAAGGAAGTGGTTGTGCCATGTGGTTTGGTGATCTCATTGATATGAGACAGTTTTCAGATGGAGGCCAGGAAGTATATGTTCGAGTGGATGCTTCAGAATTAGGTAGGAACTAAACTTTGCCACCTTTTAGTCCTTCAACTAAATTTCTTAGCTAGGCTAGATTTTCATCTGGAAATACTTATGCCAACTTCTGTAAATTTGTGATCACATTCAATTAGAACACACCAGCAAGAGCCACAAGAAGGGAAGAGTCTTGGCTGCAGTGACAGTTTCTTTTGCCGTGGCAACAGTTTCTGGTATTCTAGTAATACTTGGCTTGTGTTATAGAAAGAAATCACGCGCCAATGTGAAAGGTAAAATTCACATTTCTGTTCCTCTTCTCATGAGCGGAAAAACAGTATCTGAATTTCCTAGTAATGTTGTAGTATTGCATTAGATGTATGCACATATTATTTCCCAGCGATGGAGTGGTCCACATCAAAAAAAGCCGTAGAAAGTAAACAGTGTATAGGTTCCACTATTGCCAATTTTGTTCACCTTCCTTTGTCAATATTTGCTTGCTAAATGTGAAGTTTGTGGAATTCAATTTGAAATAAGGGGAAAAAAAGATATACGGATGTTGAGAAGTCATGGAATGATGATTTTTTTTTTTCAGAAATGTTTCATGAGGGAGAGATTACATAACATGATTTAACCCCAATTCGAGATTGATATCCTATAATCCAAAACATTAAAACAATAAATTTATGAATATTTTTTCTTATATGATTTTCAATTTTCTCATCATATTTACGCTGACTTTTTTTAAATTTTGTCTTCCTAATATGTTGTGAAATGTTGTGTTCCTAATAGTTATGCTAACTTCTGCAAATTAAGTTAAAATTGAAACACTTTTCTGCGCATGTTTTCCTGATTCCTTGCACCCACTTGGAGTTACTAGCTCTCTCATTTCCTATTTATTTCTTGGCATTTGGGGGGAGAGTGGGGATTGAGTGAGATTACTCAAACTAGGATGTAGAATTTCTTTTCATTGTATGCAAAGATGAAATTTTATTTCTTTCAAACATTGAAAGACATTTTCTGACATGCTTGTCAGTTATCACTATCTAAAACCACCCACTTATACTTTGTCAGAGAGATCAGACTTCAGTATCAAATCATATCAAAACAGTGCAATGGAAGTGGGTGATATGGACCTACCAGTTTTTGACTTGTCAACTATAGCCAAAGCCACTAACAACTTTACACTCAAGAACAAAATTGGAGAAGGTGGTTTTGGATCTGTATACAGGGTAATTTGCTTATAGATTATCATGACCTCAAGAATTGGGAGATAAAATGAAATTATGTATCGCATGATCATTTGAAAATTTAATTTTTCAGGGAACACTAGCAGATGGACAGGAAATTGCTGTGAAGAGGCTTTCAGAAAGTTCAGGACAAGGATTGACTGAATTCAAGAACGAAGTAAAATTGATTGCAAAACTCCAACACCGGAATCTTGTAAAGCTTCTTGGATGTTGCCTTGAAGGAGAGGAAAAAATGTTGGTTTATGAGTACATGATAAATGGCAGCCTGAACTCATTTATTTTTGGTATGGATCCAAGGAAGGAATTATATATTTAAGTAGTTAAGATTAATCTCATGATAGACTATCCGCTAAACAATTTTCACACTAGAATATCTTTTAACAGCATATAATCAAATTGATTTTGTTTTCTGATGGAAAAATCTGGCAGATCAGGAAAAGAGTGAGTTACTAGACTGGTCAAAGCGCTTCAACATTATATGTGGAATTACTAAGGGCCTTCTCTACCTTCATCAGGATTCCAGGCTAAGGATTATTCATAGAGATCTCAAAGCAAGTAATGTATTACTTGATAATGAGTTGAACCCCAAAATTTCAGATTTTGGCATGGCTAGAATATTTGGTGGAGATCAGAAAGAAGGAAACACTGGGAGAATAGTTGGTACTTAGTAAGTGAACAAATGTTCTTCCAGTCAAGCTGAATTCATGACATCTATTTTATCCTAGTTAATAGATTCACTGCATCAGAATAAATGTTAAGAGTTTCCATTCAAGTAACGAATTAACAGTTTTCATGTAAAATATGTTCTGCAGTGGCTACATGGCACCAGAATATGCAACTGATGGGCTATTTTCAGTGAAATCTGATGTTTTCAGCTTTGGAGTTTTATTGATGGAGATTATATCTGGGAAGAGAAGCAGAGGGTATTACAATCAGAACCACACGCAAAATCTCATAGGCCATGTAAGTAATTAGAGACAAATTGCAAACTCACATGCATCAAACAGGCTTGTATTCTTTATGACAAGCAATTTTAATGTCTTTCAGGCATGGGAACTCTGGAAAAAAGGAAGACCACTAGAACTGTTTGATAAAAGCATAGAAAAATCCATTTTTCAATCACAGATATTGCGTTGCATTCATGTTAGTCTCTTGTGTGTTCAACAGAATCCAGATGATAGGCCTGGAATGTCTAGTGTGCTCTTAATGTTAGTGAGTGAGGTTGAATTGCCTGAGCCAAAGCAACCAGGATTCTTTGGTAAATATTCAGGTGAAGGAGACTCTTCTACAAGCAAGCAGCAACAAAGTTCAACAAACGAAATAACCATTACCTTATTAGAAGCCCGTTGATAATATTTGTTAGTCACATTCATCATCTAACTTGTATAGATACATAACATTTTGTATCATTAGAAATTAAGTCTAGGTCATGGACTATATTCACTCTTTCTCTCCCTTCTTCCTTCTGAGTGAAGTTGTGACTAAACATAATAATATTGAAAGGGAACATTAAAAGCTTGGTCCCTTAAAGAGCTGAAAATATGATATCACAACAAAACAATAAAAAAAAGTAACCAAGAAATCACATCATGGTTTACAACTTTTCATACCTTAAAGTTGGTCAGACTTTTGCATCCAGGAAAATGATACCAGGAGTTCTCTGTAACTACTAGTCTTGTCTGAGAAGATATAGCTATAATTTGTTAATACAATGTGTTTACTCCTTCAGCATCTTTTATGTTTCTTTCTTTTGTATTTGTTAAAAGAACAAAAAATTTGGCTATGTTGAGATAACAGAAACTATGCTGCTTCAAATTCACTAACTTCTGAACTAAGCTGTTAAAAGTCTGAAATCAAGTTCACTCATCCTTTAATAGAAAGGTAAATATTTTGATGCATTGATTAGTGTTTAGAACATAGCTCTTTTTCTTTTTCACGAAACCGAGGAAAATATGTTAATTAACCTGAAATAATCATGTTTCAAAATGAAGCTATCCTACAAATGTTCTAATTATTAGCTTCTTGATATGCTCTCAAACGAAACTGCTTCGCGTGAGGGCGTGGCTATTTTCAGCATTATAACGAATTTCTCAGCAATCACATCTAAAGTTTGGTTATTCTGGTTCTGTATCTAACTGAAACTCACTCGGAAAAAGATCAAAACAGATCAATTATAAATGAGCAATAAACTCTTTCGTGATAAAGCAATTTCCGATTTCCTTCCAAACTGATGAGATGAAAAAAAGAAACAGAAAAACAAAAACTTCACATGCTTACAAAGAAAGAACATGACTTTTTTGTGTAACATTTGTGGTTTATTTTTTTTTTAAGTTTTAATATTTATAATTTGATCCCTTGACAAATTATATCTATATAATCCAAATTATTAGTCATTTTCAGGGTCACAAATATATAAATCCTTATAAATTTTTATAAATGTATTAGACTTTATGAGCTCAAATATGTCATTATATATCTTGAACATGTTCAAAAGATCTATCCATTGATTATATCGACAAGTAGAGTTAAAACAATTTTCATTACATTAATCACAACTTAAACGTGACAATGATTCCTAACATTAACAGAACTAAATGATTGGACTTATCATGAAATAGGTAACATGAAAATTAGGGAAAGATAACTTGTACATGTGTATTTTCAACTAGTCCTTACTTTATCTCAACGAGATTAATATAATAATAACTTTAATATACATATATAGTGTAATCTCTAAACAATAAACCATATTTTATAAACAGCAAATATGTCAAAAAAAACGTATGTATACATAAAACTAAGCATAGAACACCAAACACACAAAAGTGACTAACTTCCACTAAACCAAAGATTCTTCAAAATGTAAAACACTCATATGAGCAATATGCTCATGAAAGACCTTGGGTGTAAGAACCTTAGTAAGATGATATGCTATCATGGAGTTTGTCCTTAAATGTTCTATGGAAATCTATTCACTTTGTACCCTTTCTTTAAATACCATGAACTTTATGTCAATGTGTTTTGACTTGCTCGAGCTTTTATTGTTGTTAGAAAACAATACAGTTGATTTGTTGTCATAGTATAATTTAAGTGGTCTTTCAATTCCTTTTATAATGTTCAGTCCTATAGTCATATATTCCTTTTAGCAACAAATGAAGAATTGAAGTTAAGGAAGTTTTAATGATGAAGCAAACTTAGTGTTTGAAGATTATAAGAATTTGTTGCTCAAGTTGTTGATTAATTTAAAGCTTATGTAATAAAGCATTTTGTAATTTTATATTAGACTTAGCATATAAATATGCATAATAGGTTGAGAGACCATTAAAGAAAGGCATTATTTCAGAAACGCACTAGAATAATTATTATCACTTGTGATAATCGATTATCCAATCAAATTCAGAATTGAAAAAAAAAACATACTAATAATCGATTATCACTTGAGATAATATATTATCATAGGAAAAATAGTTTTAGAAAAGGCCCACTAATAACCGATTACCACAAGAAAAATAAATTTAGAAAAGACCCACTAATAATAGATTATCACTTGGGATAAGTGATTATCAATGGTAGTTATAAGAAGACTCTTCAACTTTTGACCTACTTTTAAACCTTGGCCTATAAATATTTTGCCTCTGAATATTTTTTAAACTAATTATTATTTTTGAGAAGCTTAGTGCTTTTGCTAAGAAACTCTTTGTGCTTTAAGTTGTGAGCTTATAAACCCTAGTGTTGGTAAAAGGAAGTGTTTCCACTAAGTGTGTTTAAGCGAAGTGTGCACATCTGTTGTGGTTAGGATAAGTTGTTCATCCTTTTGTGTGCCAAAAGAAAGAGATAGTCATCTCTTGTGTATTTAATAGATGTGAATTCATGATATGTGAACTCTAACCTTTACTATACTCTTTTCATTTGTAAGTTTTGGATATTTGTTAGTTATTAGGTAATGACTCTTTAAGAGATATTAACAACTAGATATAGGATCTTTTGGTCTAAACCAATATAAAATCATGTCACAACCGGGATCGCGACGGGACGACGAACCGAAAAACAAACGGGTTTGAAAAATATTTTTGGAGTCGCCACCATAATTTATTATGGAAAAATATGGAAAAACCCTAAAATAAAAGCATGGTCTACGAAAAAGATATTTTAAGTTCGGGAATCGGTTACACGTAAGGAAAGTATTAGCACCCTACCGCGCCTGCCAAAGGCATTACCTTTAATTAAATGTTTAAAATTAATGTGGTTTTTAAAAATAATTAATTTTCTCCAAAAAAATAAAAATCAATAGAAATAAAAATAAATTATTGAGAAACAAAAATATATTTTTTATTTTATGAACCCGACAAGGATTGACCTTGGTCCTACGTATATCCATTAATGGACAATCAGGGCTCACGTAGTTCTTTATCTAAAAAAAGGTTTGTGAGTTGTTTAAAAAAAATGGATTGATTTGTATTCTTGAAAAGCCCGAAAATAAGGAACTGGTCATAGTCCAACACATACTTAAATTCAAAAAAATTATGATTTTTAAGAAAACATTTTCCGCGCATACAAAAAAAGTATCTTTGGAAGAAAACTTACAAAGTATAATAAAAAGAGGAAAATAAGAGTGTAGAGGTGATATACCTTTTTAGCTTTTGGAACTTCCTTAGTGCTTTCTGAGGTGGTTGTTGTTGACAGAACCTTTAGGTGTGAGAACCTATTTTTCTCTATACTC